>NC_088655.1:26187462-26321383 GCF_964019385.1 Sycon ciliatum | reverse complement strand
GAGAGAGAGAGAGAGAGAGGGGGAGGGAGGGAGGGGAGGAGGGAGGAGGAGGGAGGGAGGGAGGGAGAGAGAGGAGGAGAGGGAGGAGAGAGAGAGAGAAGGAGGAGGAGAGGGAGGGAGAGAGAGAGAGAGAGAGAGAGAGAGAGAGAGAGAGAGAGAGAGGAGAGAGAGAGAGAGAGAGAGGGGGAGGGAGGGAGGGAGGGAGGGAGGGAGGGAGGAGGGAGGAGGGGAGGAGGAGAGGAGGGAGGGAGGAGGAGGGGAGGGAGGGAGAGGGGAGGCAGGCAGGGAGGCAGGGAGGGAGGGAGAGAGGGAGAGAGGGAGAGAGGAGGAGATAGGGAGGGAGGGAGGGAGGGAGGAGGGAGGGAGGGAGGGACAGAGAGACAGAGAGAAAAAGAGAGACAGACAGAGAGACAGAGAGACAGAGAGACAGAGACAGAGACAGAGAGAGACTCAGGTAAAGCCATTGCACAGTGAATCTCATTATCTGTCCTTCAGGACTCTGTCAGCTCCTCCGAGCTACTTGCAATCCTGCCATGTTTACAATCACGCATCTTACTCTCTTGTCGACATGTTTCCTTTGTCGAGGTAAATTCCCTGCGGAAACAAACTAATTCTGTGCCATTATTGCATCAGGCTTGTTGAACATGACGTGTACAATTGTGTCTCGGTAGCTCCGATCGATACCGAGTGTGCATCTCAGCCAGCTCGAGTTACAGATCCGGAGTACAGCAGCGTTGGCCATGCATTGCATTGGGCACAAATCCGCCGGCAGGGACTGACCAAGACCGAGTCTGAGGACAGTGAGGTCTGCCAGGAACGCTGGCTGAACTACATCATACTTGTACATGTAGCTTGGGCAGCATGCTTCTGCCTTTATCGTCATTGCGACGACGGTCGTCGTGCGGCGTTGAAAAGCGGGACTGGAAGAATGCAAGAACGGGTCTTTTCGGAATGTGAAAGGAAGAATGGAGAAAATGTTGAACGGTCTCTGCTGGGATGACGGCTACATCATAGCTCAGTGGTCAGAGCATCGCTGCCTCAAGCGAAGTCCCTGGTTCGATTCCTGGTGGTGTCAGTCATCTTATTCTTCAGACTTTTCCCTTTTCCCTTCCCTCAACTGATGAAGAGAAGAATGATAACATTACACTTCTACAGAGAGGTTCCGCATTTCGAATTTCGCAATGGTTTCTTCGACTGCTGGGTTCGAGGGTCGACGAAGAGGTCGAACTTTTGCGAAAGTCGAACGAAAAGAAGACGCAGAGTCGAGAACATTCCGAAATTCGAAATGCAGAAATAACTAACTTTCTCTACCTTGAAAGTAACAAGTAAGCGCTCGCCAGTCCAGAGTTCGCAGCGGAACAAGAATGCCACGTTTTCGGGAATCATCGGTCCTAGTACCTGATCTGAACGGATCATTGTTTTGTTTCTCACGGTTCCTTCCATCCGCACGCCGGTACGCGGTACCTGCAATGTACATGTACAGCGCTGGCAACTGAAATCCGACACCTTATCGATGAGTTCACATTCTAGCGGTCTCTATTTCGTAGTTTTTTCTATCCTAGATCCTGTGTTGGGTCTTGGCGATGTGAGCGCACCGCGCTCAGGAGTCGGATTTCAGTTGCCAGCACTGTACATCATGTACATGTACATTACCCATATAAAAACCGCTCTGTGAGCGGTTCTGAAAAACCTTTACTGGTGCAGCCCCGTCGTAAAAGTAAGAAATTAGAACTGGCGCATTGTCCTCCCAAATGTGAACTGATCCACCTAAATCGCGATTGACGGGACCCGAACGCACCAGTAGCACGAGAGTTCCTACCTGTGGATGCAGCTGGGGACGCTGTCCATAGCCAAAGCCAAAGCGGCAAAGGTGGGCTTCGGGGTAGATCTAAGTGTTGTATGGTAACTTGATCAGCGCCGACGCCGGCTGTGATCCTGTGCCCTCCCGACCTCGTGCTACTGGTGCGTTCGGGTCCCGTCAATCGCGATTTAGGTGGATCAGTTCACATTTGGGAGGACAATGCGCCAGTTCTAATTTCTTACTTTTACGACGGGGCTGCACCAGTAAAGGTTTTTCAGAACCGCTCACAGAGCGGTTTTTATATGGGTAATTTCAGTTCTTTTTCTGTTCCCTCCCCCACCCCAGCCCAGCTCCGAAGATAAACATGGTGAGCACACGCGCGCGATGCACTGTACGTAGCCATGCGACTGCAGTAGCACACTGATACATTCCAGCCCTCCCCACCTCGCTACCTCGCACACAGACACCTTGTGACAAACACGCACATGCACATGGCACACACACACATGGGCACGCACACACATACATACACACACACACACACACACGACCCAAACAGGAAATTCTTGATGAACATTGTATAATGCCATGCAAAGCAGTGGCCACCATACTTCAGGAAGTCAGTTGTGAAACAAAAATAATTCAACTACAATGTGTAGGTAAGCTGGCGGCCAAAGCACAACATTGCAAACCGTGATATTTGCCTAAGGATTGCAGTTTGCAGACCACACCATGGAAGCAATGAATACAGAATTATTGTAATGTCATACAAAGACAAGCAAAGAAGTGGCCACCATACACCAGAAACTTGCAGAAAGTCACATATCCAACAGATAGAGAAGTGAACAGCATCTGGTACAGCCCACACAAAACCAAGCTGACCTGATACTCGTCCGAAGATCGTAAGTGGCAGATCCTTTTCAACGATAGCATGCAGGTGTACGTTACACGCATGGACAAAATCTGACCGTGTCACCGGCATACATTGTCATCACATGCATACCCCACAAGTTACACACATGCACAGTAGAAGCACAATAAAAGCAATGGAAAAATATGAAGGGGCTGCTGAAGCATCTTCACACTTCAATTTCAGACTTCGGTGTGGTCGTCACGGGGTGATATACCTGCAAGATACAAGTGATACAGAAAGAAAGCATAAGGTCGTGAGGTAGGCTATGAGACACCACAAATGGGTCACCTACATGTATGTTCAGGGCTGGTGTACACATACACGCAGAATTATCATAATCGAGAATTTTCCAAACTACAGAAGAGCAATGAAATCCATTTGCATGCACAGGAGCAATTTTGCAGTATGATGCGCAGCTCGGGAATACACCTGTTGGCAATGGATTACATTCCCATTGGAGTTCCCATTCACGTGGGATTCACAGAAGCAATTTGGCAGTGTGCTGCGCAATGCGACACGACCTGCGATTCTGCGTGCGATGCAAACTCGCACAAAATACCATTCACAGAATCACGACAAGACGTCAGCGATGCAACAGCGCCTTGCTGACGTGCCTCAAGTCAAAGCTCAATGAGAATGCGTTTGTCGGTTACAACTGGTACAAATGTACAAGCAATTTCTGAAAATGCTCCTGTGAATCCTGCTTTAAGCAGTGCAGGAATGTCCCTCCTCCGCTTCCCCCCCCCCCCCCTCCACACCCTCAGGGAACTTGACAAGGAAGGGTGGTCTTCGCGGTTCCCAACATCTATTTGCAGTTTCTGGTCTCCACTATGTCTTTTCAATGGGGACTTGTACGTACCATAAAAGCAAGCCTAAAAAATGAACAGCACATTTGCCGTTCCCCCACTGGGGAGGATGTGTTCCACAGCTATCCTGACAAGATATTCCGAGAAGCGGTGCTGAGTGCAATGCATTGTGAAACTGAAAAAGCTGACCAAGCCGCGGCATATAACGTCTAAACTTCAATTGTAGTTCGCCAGCTGACTACTTTCAGACTCCATGTAGGTCGGAGTACATCTGGCTTAAAAGTTGACAACAACGGCGCACGCACATAAGCAATGGCCACCTTACCTGTACTGTAGCAGTACTTCCGAGTTCCCGTATGGGAGTTCCATCACTGTGTGTGCAATAGCAGCCTCATCGGACCAGTTCAATGCGACGCGGACAGTCCGACACTGAGGAGGACATTGAAGAAGTCAGAGACAGGAAGAATGGTTGATTTACAATTCAACTAGCAAGGCTGAACACCCACGAAGTTCCACTCACCATTGTGCCGTCCTTCTTGGAATGCAGAAATAACGCTTCCTCTCGAGAACGCAGCCTACGACAGAGAAAAAGGAAGGAGCATCGCCATCGGCATTGGTCCTCTGCTATCACCGATTGCCGAGTTGCACAGTTCACTCTAACAAGACTGAGGATGTTCAAGAACTCCCCATCCATACCATTATTGGAGTAAGAGGAAAGGTCAGATTGCCTAGTTCCTAGGGCCTAGCATTCCTGGATGCCAGGAGGTGCTGCCCCCCCCCCCCCCGCCCCTCCCTTCTACTGCCTGGACAGGGCAACATATGTGACAGCGTTCACCAGTACAGTCGGAGGAGAACATGGGAGAAGGCAAAAAGGGCAACACACATGAATCCCTTATAAGCAAGCAGTGGCAACTCTAGCACCAGCAATGTTGGACTTACATCCCAGCCATTGCCGCCGGATTCAGCGGCTTCTTCTTCTTCGTCTCCCATCTTGGAAGCACTCCTTTCCGTAAGTTCAGTCCTGGGATCGGGAGTACAGTCGGAGGAGAATGTCGGAAAAGGCAAAAAGGCAACACACATGATTCCCTTATAAGCAAGCAGTGGCAACTCTAGCACCAGCAATGTTGGACTTACATCCCAGCCATTGCCGCCGGATTCCCACGCTTCCTCTTCGTCGTCTTCCAGTTCCCAGGTTCCATCTTGCAAATACTCCTTCCCGTAAGTACATTGTAAGTGCAGTCCTGGCCTGCGTGGACATGGTGGATGCGCAGTACATTGACGATGGCGGAGATGGAGCAGGTCAGGGAGCCCTATAGGGCCCCGAGAGCAGATTGTGGCCAAATTCGGGACGATGCCGGACGCCAGTCAGTATGAAGTAGCGAATTGCGGACCGCCACGTAGATTGGGGTCGCGGGGTCATAATCCACGGGCATTACTCGTACGTTGCTCCAAAAAAGGGCACTGCACTGTTCCACAGTTGCTGTTAGCGGTCGCCAAAGGCACTTGGTAGGCCGGTAATTGGGTCACGTGTCAACAAAGTGTCAACAAAGTGTCAACAATGTGTCGACCACGTGTCTTTAGCGGTACACTATTTTTTTGTGTCCCCAAACTGAAAACATCGAGCACCAGTATGGAAAGGCTTTAGACAGAAAGCCTTTCCAATGTAGCTATTACTACAGTACATGTGTCAACCCTTTTTTCTTTGAGTGTTGCCTGGAATAAACTTCCTGAAGATATTCGTTCACTCTCTACAACAGCGAAATTTAGTATCGCTGTTCGTCGGTATCATTCGCAATCTATGTTTTCTTTGAAAGGTATTCCTGACTTTTGTGTCTAGGCTAACCACATCTATGATAGTTTCAATAGTTTGTGTATATGTCAGTTATAGTAGTCCGCAATGCTGCTTTTCTAATTCTCATTATGATTAGCATGCAATGTACTACCCGAAGTACTGAATTTACTTCTTCTGCTCTCTATATTCTAATGTATCTTCTACCTCTTCTCCCTTACGAACATACTTTCTCATTTTCCATACTTATATAGGAGACTCCCTTCGATAGGCATCTATTTGCCTCTGGAGGATCCGTGAAATAAAAATCAATCAACCAATGTGTTATATTATTAGTTACTATTACCTGTAGCAATCTATTCGTTCAAATGGACATACAGTAGCCGGCCCGATCCAATGTCTCGCGTCCTACGAAAGGCAAGCGCAAGCATGCACCAGCAAGACAAACGGAAATTAATTACATGTACTAGTATTCCAGTTCAGTGCATGGCAGGGCCTAGGGAGGGCCTTATGGCTTGTTGGTGCCCGACAGGTTAGGCAGAGGGCTAACCTGAAAGGCGCAAACAAGCCATTACCACGATTACTACCATTACCATTAGGCCCGATCTGCCATGCACTGACTAACTACAGTAAAACCTGTCAAGGCGACCACTCGGATAATGCGACCACCTGTACTAGAAGACCACTGCAACCAGTACCAAGGGATGCTATTTCCAGTCAAATGACCCTGGATAAGGAGACCACCTGGAAACAGAGACCACATTTTGAAGGTCCCTTGAGCGGTCGTCTTAGACAGGTCTCACTGTACATGTATTACTTCGAACCAGGTTACCATGGTTACTATCACTGTATCAGCCCCCTTGCATAGATAGAATAGAAGCTGACCAGGCAGTTAATTTTCGAGCTATAATTATCATGATAGTCGTTAGTATTAGTATTTAGTATTTATTTTATTTACCATCGGATGCCTCAACAGTGATACACACAACTCTTAAGAGGGCCGATAACGGGATAAGTGGAAAGGAAAGGAAAAGAAAAGAAAAAAAAGAAAAAAAATTGGAATTCAGACATCAAGCAGTACAGTAATCAAACACCAAGTCAACTTCAATCTTAGTACAAGAACTATCAAGATCATGGAGAAACTCAACAGATTCCAAAAAGAAGGTCAAAATACTTCTTAAACGCCACTGGGTCTTTAAAAAGATCCCTGAGTTGGTTTGCAAATGTAGAGGTACGGTGGTGTCTGCGCCACTCGGCAGGTAGTGTATTAAAGAAAATTGCGGCACGATTAGAAAAAGAATTTACTCCATCAGTTGTCCGGTGCTTAGATATGGCAATGGAAGCATTAGAGTGGCTTCTAGTTCTAAGGCTTGTTGTGATCGGTGGAAATAATTCCGTAAGGGTAGGCAGTGAGATGATGACATGATTTCTATGAATAAACTGGGCAAAGTTGAGAATCATATAGTGTTCAAATGGATAAATCGCCAATGTGGTCAATAATGGCGTGATGTCGTCCTGTGACTTAGCACCACAGGCAGCTCGCACAGCACGGCGGAACACAGTAGAGAGCCTTTGGCGGTCCTTAGCGGACAGCTTCGTTACAAAACACGAACAACAGTACAAAAGATCAGGTAGAATGACTGATACAATAAACGTTGGCAAGTGAGTGCCAACGAAAGACCTAGAACGCATCATACTTTTGTACCCTTTCCCAAAGGTGCTCGCCCTTTTTGGCCCTTTTTGGAAAAAGCCCGTTTCTTTCGCCCTTTTTGCGTTTTTTTGGTGAATATCGCCCTTTTTGAGCTTTTTCAGCTGAAAAAGTGCTGAAATCTGTTTGCTCATGCATGCGATCACAGACATTCGCTGCACAGTGCAGTTTCCGAGTGCTCCATGGCCGTGGCACGCCGCTTTTTTGGGGGGCAACAAGTAACAAAGACTTTTGGTGAAGCTTGTACCCGGTGTACTCAATGCTGTAAAAAGTGGGCTTTTTGAACTTTTAAAATACTTCCTGTTTTGCCTTTCGTGGACCCATAAATGGAAGAGTGCATATTCATTTCTCAGCTTGGGTTCATATCTGAACATGTACATGTATCATGGCTATGCTTCACTGAAAAGAGAGCACTTTTTCAGCATATTTTGAGGGACGCGATGGGAAGGGCTATTCGATACCCAGTATACCGGTAATACAAGTAGTTCGATCTTGGGTTTTTAACTTTTTATAGGGTTCCGCCAGCTGTGGTAGGCGAACTATCAGACAAAGGAATGTCGTACAGATCAAAGAGTACAGTACAGGGGGCCATTACCGTACACATTTCTGAAATGCGTAGATTTTAGTGGCACATGCACCGTACATTTTTTGCAGAGTTCATTATCAGCACCGTACTACGAATAATGCGTACAATGTCAATGATGTAGAGATCTGTGGTGCACCAGTGTAGTGCAGTTCAAGTGTGCCTGTGGAGTGATCTGCCGAAGGCGCAGTGTTCCCGGCCTCATCGCCATCGGTGACCCGAGTTTTTAGATGCAGATGAATGGCCAGCAGATAAGTCGTTGACGTGACGTGACGTGCGTGATTATTACGCTGTAGCTGATCGGCTATTTATGCAAGTACGGGTACCGGTACAGACAGTCACAATGATAAACTAAAACTAGGGAAATACCGGAGAGAAATAGGATAGAGCTAGAGAACATTGAACCAGCTACGATACGTGTATTGTGAGCAAACTGCGTGTAGATCGTAGAGCGCGAAGCCATTTTCGGTACTGAGCGACTGAAGAATGGCCGAGGAATCTGCGCAAGCCGCCGCGGGGAATCCTTTCTCTGACGCGGATTTCCAAGAGCTGCTCCGCCAGGAGCGCAGCAATTCGGCTGAAGACGGCTGGACGCTGGCTGACGACTCGCCAGGGTGTGTTGTGTGGAAGAAGGTCTCCTCTGAGCATAGCGTGCACTTAGTCAAGGTAAGGAGTAGACGTCGGCGGATAATGCTAGAAAATCACACGGATTATGCTTTTCAGTATGCTGGCACTATGCTCTGAAAATCACTAAACTTATGCTCAAATTATGCTTCATGACACTGTGCTCTTTCATGTTTATAATGTCACTAAAATGTATAGAATGTGTACTCGACATCAAATGCGGACTTCCGGAGAAAAGTGCATGGAAGAAGATGAAGATCTAGTCTCAGCTATGGAGAAGGAACCAGGAGTACAGCAATAGGCACTGCAACACCAATACAAGCATAATAATTATGTACAGAAATAATAGAATAGAATGCAGAGTCACTGCGCTACAGTGACTTATGCATGCCACTGCATTGACAACATGACTTCAGATATGCATTTGGGAGAATGATGTGTAAGAAATTATTTGAAAACAATAACAGAAATACCAGTCGAACAGTGGCAGCTTTGGCTGCTGGAGAGATCCTACATGCATGTACTGATGAACTCTGGACGGTGAACCTTTGACCTTTGACGCCCTAAACATTACACATCTGTTACATTTATAGTGTAGATCAGGCCCTTTCATGGAGCCGTGCCAGATATAATAATAAAAACGTTATTAGGATGACCCAAAGGCAAATCGCCTATCGAGGGGTTCACCGCGTTGAATGGTTGTGGTATGACAAAGCAAAGGGGCAACCATTGAGTGTGTGTGTGTTGGGGGGGGGGGGAGGAGAGGGAGTTTCGAACTATGCACAGTGAAGGGATAATTGCATGTACATGACCAAGGATAGGGTATACCGGACAAATATATACCGTGGTATGGTACGACTCCTTGCCGAGTCCCGGGTGTAGATCTATTTACAGGAGGATTCCCTTGCCTTTGTAACAAACGGACTCTGGACGGTGAACTTTTGACTTTTGAGGCCCTAGCGGTTTTATGCAGCAGTTATGCTGAAGGATCAACTATGCTCGGCAATGCTATTTTTCAGAAAGCCGTGATTATGCTCAAAATTATGCCAGCATTATCCGCCGGTGACTAGTAAGGAGTACTACAGTCCATTTCAAAACTATATACGCGTACCTAGGCAAAAACCGTTATGCCAGCATCTATACCACATAAAATCTGTGATCACTTTGTGCATAATTTTTTCCAAATTGGGCGTCTGTTAGCCAATCGTTTATGAACTATAATTATGAGAGTAATTGTGGAGCGGACCTGAGCAATATTCCGAAAACTATTCTCAAAAAGTTCCAGCCAAATTTGAAATATTTCAAAAACACTACGCGTCTATAGTTTTGAAATGGACTGTAAGGACGCAACCGCACGCTGACAGCAAACCAAACTTGCAGACATCGGGCGCTTTCGATTACACGCTTACACAATTCTGGATCTGGGTTTTTGTAATTCTCGAATCATCCCCAGAATGTACGGATTGCGGCCGTGTAAACGAACGACCGGAATTCACATGCATTTTTATTCATGTCATGTCACAAACAAAATTGGTCGTAAAAAGACATCACGTACACCCTCGCGCGCACGTGGACCCAGCATCGCGTGCCAGTCCGTCCCGGTGAAGGCTCCATGTTGGCAACAATATTGGGCTTCGATAAAGCGGAATGCGTGTGCGAAAGGACCACCCAAAATGATCTGGTAGTACTAATAATCAGCTCCCAGCGGAAACTCAACTGCGGCAATTGGCGTTTCGAGAGGACAAAAGTAGCAACTACATGCAGTTGTAGCCCTGCTTTTGCACCATGCCGGCCAGGGAGGCTCTTCATGTGCTTGCGTCATGCATGACCAGACCGGTAACAATTCTGGCGCCAGAATTAGAGAAATTCCGCCCTCTCTTCAGAATTGATGGAATTGGATCAAATCAATTCTAACAACGGAGTTTGTGTAATTGAACTGTGCATCAATAATAACCAATTCTAGAATTGACCGAAATGTGTGTAATCGAACGCGTCCATTGTTTGAAACTTAGCGCTCGTACTTTCATCTCTAGCCTGCGGTTCCATTCGTAGATGTACCAAGCAGGAGAAATATGGTGTACTGTCACGATTTGGTATTCAGTGACAAAGAAACCTGCCTAAGGCGACCGCTCGAGGGACCTTACGAAAGGTGGTCCCCGTGTCCAGGTGGTCGCCTTATCCAGGGTCATTTGACTAGGAATAGCACCACACATTGGTCCCAGTTGCGGTGGTCGGCTTATCAGAGTGGTCGCCTGGACATGTTTGACTGTAGTTGGAGTATTGCCAGGCCAGCGCTGCATCCTCACCGAATCATGGAGACAGAATTTCACGTTCTAGTTAGCTCATTTGATTGCACTAAAATGTATGTTACGGGCACAAGACGCGAAGTGGATATCGGCTTATTTTGAATAAAAAATGATAAAACTGTGCCACCTTCGTTGCCCCGGAAACTACCACCGTGATGTAGAGCATGTGTCGGCAATCCCTTCCCCTTTTGTGTACGTGCTTTTCATTTTCTTTTTTCTCTTCTTCCGTGGTTGGTCACACCCTCTCCTCAATTCAATTGGCTGTCTTGACATGCGACGAGTTGCAGACATGAATAAATACCGTATAAGCAGAAATATTCGTCTGGAATTTAATTTCGTCTTTTCGTCCAAGGAGCTTTAAATTAGGACTAAATTAAATGCCGGACTAATGTCGATTTTTCCAGCTTTTCAATACACTCTTATAATCCACGGACGAAATTTTCAACCGAACGAACTCCCTTTCTTTAAAGTTGGACGAAATTGTTGACCGACGAAATTTTCCGCCTGTCCACTAAATAAATAAATAAACCACATGGTGACAGAAAATCAGACTCGGATCGAGAGCCAAGGATTAAAATTGCACAGAGAGGACCATCGGTTGTGCTAAATGTTGCATGCTCCGACTAACCAGTATCACGCTTATTGCCGTTAGGCCACCCTTTGTTAATTCATTGTTTAACGTCCTTTTTTTCGCGAAAAGGTACGCGGGAGGGCGAAAAAAGAAAAGAAAGCCCATTCCAAAAACTGGAAACCCCAATCAAACATTTTGACCAGTGAAGCATGTGATATATACAATATTTCTGGGTCTAACGGCACTTGCAGGCATAGAACAACACTCTTTGATGGTACATTGGAGCACATGCCTGATGAATCCAACAAAACAGGTACATAGCATGGAGTTAGCATGTCATGAATTCATTACATCTGGATTTTTACTAGGACACACACCGTACGATATTTAAAAGCCAACAAAACAAGAAAAAGAACACAAGACAAAGGCATGCCCGGGAGGCAAGATTATAAGTTAAATTAAGGTCATGATCGGCACACTGTGAAACTACACAATCGTGTATTTACAACTTCGCATATTATTGGTACTACTACTTTCTTGTTTTTTTTTCCGGTCGGAGGCAAAAAGGTACGCGGGCGCGGACGTTAAACAACGAAAAAAGAAAGGGTGGCCTTAGCGTTGGACACAAAACGACGACTTGAAAACCTTTGTACTTCTGCTTGAATTAGATGGTGGTAAAGACACACTTGGCAATATGGCAGTAAACACACGCCTGCCCACACACGCTCCCTGGGCTGCAAAGTTCTGGCGCAGCTGTACGTACAGCTGCAGTGGTGTCTTCAACTTCAGTTCTCCTTTGTACTTCAGTAGCAGAAAATGGGGGTCAATGTTGTGGCCGAAAGCCCAATAACGTGGCGCTGATTACCCCCCCCCCCCCCCCCATCCCTTCCAGGGGCATAGGAGGGGCTAGGGAACTGGTACGACCACAGGACGGAGCGGGCTGTGAAGACTGTGAAGAAGGGTACGGGGGTGATCCCCCGTGAACATTTTGTAAAAAAAAGACTCGAAATCCTGTGTTCTGGGTACTTTTGGCACATTTTTTACTTCTGTAAGGCCAGTAATTTTAACGAACATTTAATTTTAACGAGTTAATGGAATTGAAAGAATCGTTAACATTTGAAGTCGTTATGTGCAAAACGATATGTACTTGTACAGTCATTTGTCCGTTTTGAGACAGAATTCGTTAGAATTTCACCTCGCTAACCCACCAAAATCAGGAGATCGTTAACTTTAATTGACGTTAAAATACATGTGTCTGGTCTTACAGTAATTTTTAGTCATAGAACTTTATGCTTCACGTGCAGAAAACTAAGTTGCCGTGAACCAAGTGCATCTAATAGCCGCGTCGAGTCGAGTATGAGTTCTAATAGCCGCGTCGAGTCGAGTATGAGTCAAACTCAAACAAAAGTCAAAGATCTGATGGGTCCCAATTTTTTTATTACGGTTTCGCACGTTCCAGACGGACCGCACATTTCGAAAAGTGGTACGGCCATGGTCGTAGCGGGTGCTGTGCCCCTGCCGTCAAGCTCCAACGTATCACTGTGCAATAAGCCCAGTGCGCATTGACGCAATTTGTACCACGTACACCCCACACAGCCACCTGGGCATGGTCGTCTGGGGTGTGCTGAGCAGTGCATTGCTGATCCCAGCGCGTACTCACATGCATTACTCATACCTTCCGTATTTGGCAATGCGCAATGGGCTTATTCATGGTTCGACTTAGCAACAGCACTGCTACGCCCAGTACAAGACTTATTGCATGTAGCGGTTTGTGGGCACTAAGGAGTGAACCTGCGTGCTGTCGCGTTGCCACGGTCGAGTGAAAATGGTAAACGGCCTACATGTAAAGTAAACCTTTGCGTATAACGACACTCGGCGGCGGGGCATCAAAAAAGTGTCCTTATTCGCGAATTGTCCTAATGCCCGAAGTCTCATTATATGTATTACAGTTAGATGGGACTTTGCTCTGGGCGTGGAAATTCTGTCGTTATTCGCGAATTGTCGTTATATCCGCAGTCGTTGTTAGCGAAGTTGACTGTACATTGCCGAACTGTACTTCACTGTGCGAGGCATTAAAGAGTAGTGAAACTAGCCCCAAGCTTTCCCATCCACGCCCCTCTTTTAGCAGTTTTAAACTTACTGTTGTTGTTGTCGTGGTTGTTGCTGTTGCTGCTTGCTGCTTGCTGTTGCTGCTGCTGTTGCTGCTGCTGTTGCTGCTGCTGCTACGGCTGTTGCTGTTGCTGTTCTTCTTCTTTTGCTGCCAGGGTTTTCTGGACTTCAAGGGCATTCCAGCAGACCGCTGTAAGTATGGTAGTGTATATGCGGACGTTATTGTGTTGCTAAGAGCTGCTGTTGCATAGCATACACGAGAGGGCCGAGACCCACACTGGGTGCCTAGAACCAGTGCGGAGTCCAAGATTGTCCGTGCCGCTCAGGGCAAGTACGAACAATCGAGACCAACGAAACATACATGGGGTGCCTAGAACGATTATGGGGCCCTAAATTGTCCGTGCCGCTCGGAGTGAATACGCGTACGAACATCTGAGACCAAAGCCACGCCAAATCTTGTCTGTTGAAACTATTAGCAAGAGCGAGAGAGACTAAGAGAGAGAGAGAGAGAGACTAAGAGAGAGAGAGAGAAAGAGAGAGAGAGAGAGAGAGAGAGAGAGAGAGAGAGAGAGAGAGAGAGAGAGAGAGAGAGAGAGAGAGAGGGAGTGAGAGAGAGAGGGAGAGCACTTCTCTGCAGAGACCGATCGTCTCGAAACACCAGATCCTGCTTCGCGCACTCTCGATCTTCTCGCTTCCTTCCGTTGTTGCAAGTGGCCGAAAAGAACTGCGTGCTGATGATGAGCCCAAGTGTATCTCCATAATATGAGTGTATTGGATCTTGTGCTGGTCAAGTGCAGCGGTGGCAACTGAAATCCGACCCCTGATTTTCGTGATCGAGTGCAGCACCCATTCTAGCGGTCTCTACTTCTTAGAACACGAGTAACGATGAATCCGAGACCTTTGGTCGGAGGAGTTACTTTTGCCCCGCCCCATTTCCATCCAATATGCCACCGCCCCCGCGGTGCAGCATCTGATGCTTCTGTGGTATTCAGTAAGAATAAAAAATAAAAAAACTGCAAACCGCCCAATATTCGCGTCACTATACTTTTGCGATCTCTCAGAACCGGCGAGTTTACGATGGCAACTGTTCGCGGAGCACTGTGGCCACACATACATACCCACGGATGAAGTTTGATTTCACAATGGTTAATATTCACGTTTTGCTATTCTCGCAAAATTAGCAAACATTGATACGCTGCAAGCATTAGGTAGTTTACAGTATGCGGGTGCATATTGTTTTTTGCGATGTGAGTGCACCGAGCTGGGGTCGGATTTCAGTCGCCATCACTGTATGACGTGGATGCCGTGCCCGTGTGTGTGCATGTGTGTGTGTGTGTGTTTATGTGTGTGTGTGTGCGTGTGTGTGTGTGTGTGTGCGTCTGTGTGTGTGTGTGTGTGCGTGACGTGTGGCGTGCGTCTTGTTTTTTTCATGCCCTGCAGTATTGACGCTGGTGTACGACCTCCAGGTCAGGGCGCGCTTCGACGAGCTGTTCACAAGGTACGAGTGTGTGGAGGATCGTGGAGATCATCGCGTCACCTATGCGTAAGTTCTTTGTGGCAATAGAGAGGTATTCCAGCAGCTACCCAAGGATGGATAGGTTCGGCAAAAACACTCCGCGAGTACCTGACGTTTGCAAACGAATTTTGTTGACAGTTGTCGCTTCTTCCTTCGATTGGGCAAGACCCGATAATATGCCAACCCAGCCAGCAATGAGACACATGCATTTATATCCATCAGGGCTATTGTATGCTTTTAGAGAGTCCGTTGCATATGTGCTGGGGACATTTACTAAATATTTAGAGAGGCCTAAAATATAAATACCCAAGGCAGGGGGATTGGCTGAACGGTCTTCGTCCATAGGTAAATATGGATCAATGCACTGGGACCACGGATTCTGTCAATCTTCTCGCGGCAACGCGTCTTCAAGGCTGGAATAAACAGTAGAGTAACTGCGGCCAGTAATCCTCGCGACTTACCAAAACTAACTATTATCATATTCACCACATAAAGAAAAGCAAAGATTCTAATTATTGCAAAGGTGCTTCACCACCGCATGCAACGGCCTGCAACACCATTTGAACCCGTACACCGAACAACACATTTGATTCTCTTTTTGCCACCCGAGCAGATTTTACCGTAGGTCACGGACTTGTCTTATGGGTGATCTTTGGGTGGACACCGGGAAGGCACCAAAAAGGTGATGTGATGGAAAGTCCTCTATAGGTATACGATACGCACCTCTAGCACTGTGCACTCTGAGCTGTCCATATATGCGACTCAAACCGACCCGCTATGGAGAACACCCAAACCTGCTGCTGGGTCCATCATATAGAGCGATATTCCCCGCTGGGGTCACGAATATTCCCCGGGTCACGCCAGAGTAAATAAGGGAGATTTTAGTGCTGGTCACGCTCTATTTGGGACAGTACATGGGATAAATGGATTATTCCATTTATACTCTGTGTATACCGTGTCCCTTATATTTACCCCCGTGCTGACGCACTCGTGAAAATATTCGGCAGTATAGCCCTCGTACTCTTGGGATAATCCATTCGTGTCCCTTATATTAACCTGCACGTTTTTTTCTGACGTGGCGCGCAATTTTACGTCAAATGCGTCGAAATCTGGCGTAATGCGCCAAATTCCCGACGTGAAATGCAGCTCACTTGCGTTGTTCTCCAGCGCGCAAGCCGAATAACGCGAGCGGAACTTTCGCTTCACGTCAAAATAACGTGCAGCTTAGTTTTAACCGGTCAAACGACCCCGGATAAGGAGACCACCTGGTAGCGAATAGCACGTTCGAATGTCCCTTGACCGGCTGTCTTAGACAGGTTTCACTGTACAGTAAAACCTGTCAAAGCGACCACCTGCTAAAGAAGACCACCTGCTAAAGAAGACCACCTGCTAAAGAAGACCACCTGCTAAAGAAGACCACCTGCTAAAGAAGACCACCTGCTAAAGAAGACCACCTGCTAAAGAAGACCACCTGCTAAAGAAGACCACTGGAACCAGGACCAAGGGATGCTATTTCCAGTCAATTGACCCTGGATACGGAGACCACCTGGTAACAGAGACCACATTTCGAAGGTCCCTTGAGCGGCTGTCTCGGACAGGTTTCACTGTGACTTCACTGGTTCTTGTATGTTGCGTGCAGGGTTCTAAAATTTCCACCAGGCACGTGGAACCGTGATCTTGTCCAGTTCAACACGAAGCGTTCCGAGCCTGAGGAGCACATCGTCCTCTACAAGAATGCAGTGCATGCCTCGCGACCTGTGGATCCCAAAATGGTCAGGTATGTGGCGGCGGCGATGCGATTTAAGCACGGGCATTTTAGTGTTCGATCGTTGGGGCGGGAGTAGTGTGTGCGTGTGTGTGTGTGTGTGGTGTGGTGTGTGTGTGTGTGTGTATGTGTGTGTGTGTGTGTGTGTGTGTGTGTGTGCGCGTGTGTGGTGTAGACCAGGCTGAACAGTGGCGGTCAATTCTTCAGCCTTGCAAACTGTTGAATGGTGCTATCCCAGCACAAGTTGCTATGGCTTCTGGTGCAGCATCGCTATCATCGCCTCCGGCGATGGGCGTCAAATGGTCAATGGAGCGCGTGCGTCCGTGCACACGTGAGCGTGTGTGTGTGTACGCGCATGCTGTGTGTGTGTGGGGGGGGGGGGGGGCTGGATGGTTCAATTCCCGACGACTAAGGTCCCACGCGTCTTTCTTTTTTTTCTTCTTCTCCTGGTTGGTTACCATCGGCCAATGTGTACCATAGTTTGTGGCAGGGTATGTGTATGAAAGAATAGTAGGGATTCATTCACCAGAAAAGACACTTCAAACAGCTGTGTGGTGGAGACCAGGCTAAATAGTGGCGGTCAGTTCATCAGCCTTGCAAGCTGTTGAATGGTGTAATCCCAGGGAAAAATTGCGAAGTCTAACATAGCTTGGTTGCTATCATCATTGCAGCGATGGGCATGTGTAAATATGTGTACGTGTGTGTGTGTGTGTGCCTGTGCGTACGTGCATGCATGTGTGTGTGTGTGTTCGTGTGTGCGTGTGTGTGCATGTATGTGTGCGTGTGTGTGTGTGTGTGTGTGTGTGTGTGTGTGTGTGTGTGTGTGTGTGCGCGCGCATGCACGGGCGTTCATCAATGCATGCTCGTTCGATCGTGTGTCCTACAGGGCCGAGACGATCTTCTCGGGAACTATCATTCGGCCGATGGCCGACGACCCGAATTCGTCGACCCTGACTTTGTTCTTGCAAACGGACGTGAAGGGCTGGATTCCATCGGCCATCATCAACATGATCGCAACCAGAGGTCCCAACAGGTGGCAGCATTCCTTGGCCAACTTCTACCACGGAACGTACAAGAAGGAATTGGAGAGTGAGATATGATCTTGGCTGCAACAGCCGGACTGGTAGTTGTAATATTACAACACCTACCGCAGACAATGTAGTTCTCAAGTATTACAACACTTTATACCCGTGACAAGCTCTCCACCTGCCTCTCCTTCTCCCTCTCCATTGTGTGTGTTCCTTGTCGCCCGCATCTGTTCGCTCACGTATCCAGGTTGTAATTGTACGCTGTCGCTTACGCATTACAAATGCATAGCATGCGCGCATGATTGCGAATTTACTAACACTAGGAATTTCGGCACGGCCTTTCGCACCGTCCCTCTTCAAAGTCGGTACCTAATTGGCGATGCAGGCAGCAGCAGCAGCACACAAGTCTGCGTGTCCAGCTTGTAGGAGCGCAGCCGGTGGGACCGTCCGACTAGCAATCGACCGATCATGGAAACATCCCTGTAGGTGTACGATGGTGACTTGCTATTCGTCCCGTTTCCAGTCGTCAGATCCGCATTGTCCTCGCAGCATTACCGACCTCTCCAGTTGTATTCCAGCCGTTTCGCTATGCAGCTACGAACGGGCACACGCTGAATGCAGTCCCCCCCCCCCCCCCCCCCCTCCCTCACTAGGCATTCACCGCATGCAGGTGGCTGTGAACAGTGACAGCCGTGCGTCAACTGCATGCCATGCATGCCTGCGGGTGGAATGCGTAGACAGGCCATCATGATCCTGTGTTCGAGATGCAGCGGCTGCTTCCTCCTCCTCGTAGGTTTCGCCACTACAGATTCATTCTTTTTGGTCTATACCACGCGTCCATACACCAGCCCCCGCCGCACACACACACGCCCGACACACACACATACACACACATACACACACACACACACACACACACACACACACACATACACACACACACACACGCGCGCACATGCACACGCACGCACACACACACGCACACATAATTGCGTGCAGCGCTACAGGCTTCCGGACATTACAGAACATTTTGATGCTATCAGAATCGTTACATTCACATTCATTTGAGTTTTACGTATTAGGGAAGAGAAGCGTACTTGCGTTTATGCCGGTAAGAATGCTCTTGACTTTTGCGAACCCTCTTGTGGTCACTGCGGTGTGTGTGTGTGTGTGTGTGTGTGTGTGTGTGTGTGTGTGTGTGTGTGTGTGTGTGTGTGTGGGTGCATGTGTGTGTTAGTGGGGGGGGGGGGGGAGTAAAGAAAGAAAAAATATCGATACTACATACCATTTGTATGTGTTCGTTTCCCGGGGGGGGGGGGGGGGGGAGGGGGTTGGAGAGAAAATAATGACTAGTTTTCGTTTTTGGTATGGATGGTGTTGTCGTCGGGGGGGGGGGGGGGGGGTAGTTCCATGTCGCGCACGTTTCCGACAAATTTGTTTGTGTATAGGTAATCTGACCCAGTCGGCCGATTTCACGTCGGAGTCTGTGCCAGAGCATCGGCCGAAAAGTCAGCCAAGTAGTGTAGACCAGGCATTAGGCCTTATAAGTAGGCTGATTTGTCGCCTGATGCTCTGACACCGAATACATAAATCAGGCGACTGCGACGATGTCGGACTACAGTGCAAATTGTTATCTCTCTCTCTCTCTCTCTCTCTCTCTCTCTCTCTCTCTCTCTCTCTCTCTCTCTCTCTCTCTCTCTCTCTCTCTCTCTCTCTCTCTCTCTCTCTCTCTCTCTCTCTCTCACACACACACACACACACACACACACACACACAACTACTATACTAGTGCAAAGATCTTTTTTGAAAAAGCAACGATAACGTGATCCAGCAAGATGAATAGATAAATCCAAAGTCAACGCATGCTCGAGTTGAATAGAAAAATCCAAAATCATACAACGCATGCTCACAGGCAATTATCACTGAGTCGCGGTCACCAGATCACTACTATCAATGCAGATCATTATTTAACCAAAGCGCAACGAAATTGCAGGCTAAAATTCGCCACAGAACGCCTACGCAAATATGATGCCCGGCAACCGCGGAAACACTGGTGATGACCACCTGCCCAGAACGAAAGAGATCTTGCATGTCCAACGGCAACCAAATCCTTTTTAAAGATTTTTGGCATGATCAAGTTCTTTTGAGGAGCATAAAATGGCATCCGAAAAACAAGGGCAGATGCCCAATGAGGCTGTTATATACACACCTGCTATTGAAGGACCATAATAATTATAGCACCGCTTCTTGTCGATTTGGAATAATATTTAGCAGCCACTATAGGACATCTCCCAAAAGTTCAGCGTTTGCTTGTGAATTTGGTATTGAATAATCATGATAATTCCTGTTGCATATTATTATTGTCTTGGACTGCCACAAAGGCTCCCAGTCCACATCATGACAATGTCCTGTTTTCATGACGATTACCTGAAGCATATACATGTACATGCACGTCATGTAAAAGCATAATTGGCTGTTTTCTCTAGCATCCTGCGAGCATCCGCTAGAGCATAATCTGGTCATTTCCCGAGCATAATCCGCTTACCGGGCCCTAATATTCACGCCCACAGAAGCCATTGCAAGCAATGGTACATGGTACTGAGGACCAAAGATGTACATGTAAATGCACCTCTCTTAATTAACCGTCACATTCACTACAAGCTGCAGATATGATCTCTTCTTCTGGCTTTCATTCCTAGACATTTGTGCAAGAAGTAGTTATTAGGCCATGGTAAAAAATAAAGTTAGTTGATTCTCAGGTCATGAGCCTGTGAAAATCGGTGCGATCGTGCGAGTGAGCGATTTATTTTATTTTATTTCCCACAATTTTTTTTATTTCCAAAGATTCATGTAGCTAGTACGTAGGGCCTAGGGCCTAGGGCCAGGTCACACATGTTTTTTTTGTTTTTTTTTGTTTTTTTGAAAGAAAAAGAAAAAAGGCCCAACCCTGCCCGGCCAGCTATTTGGACTTATTAATATTATTAATTTTTAATATAGCTATGAATAGGATGAAGGCCGCAGACATCACGCAACTACGTTACTTGTTTGACATGTATTACTGTGTAGTTTATAACAAAAATATTATTGAAAACCCAGAATCGATTTTCTCGTTCCTATCATCAGTGGGAAAAAACGGAACTAAGGATACAACCAAAGAAACTGAAGTTAAGTTCTGTAAATAGAAAGGTGTTAGAAATAACATCAAGATACAAGTGCAATAAAACCACTGGAGGAAACGCAAAAAAGGTAACAAGATTACATAACCAAAGGCGAGAAGGCACTGAACGAAGTGTCAACCTACGAATACAACTTCAGTGCAACAATGTGCTCTTTCTGCTTACACAAAACAGGCTTATGAATACGTATACAAACTGCCTCTAGGACTTTCAACTGTTGGACATAACGCGCACGACACAGTACTGAAAAATGAGAGTCATCATACACACCAAGACAGTCAGGACGAGATAACAAGTGTAGATACACAGCCGACTTCTTACGATCAACACATTCATCCGCCTCATCTCGCTCCTTCCCACCCGACTCCTCCTCGTCCATCTCATCGTCATCTTCCTCGTTCCGCTCGTCATCCTCACGATCATCATCACCACCATCATCTGCCTCGTCCTCTGTCTCCTCACCAACCGTTTCGTCATCCAATTCCTCTTCCATCCTCTGATCATCCGTCCCATCCTCCGTTTCAGTACAGACCACTTGTCTCCCATTTGCTAGCTGCTCGTCCCTTGAGCGGAGTTGTTCCTTGTTCCTCCAGATCCGCTTCACTCACTGACTCATGATACTGCTCGACCCTCCTCCTGTTGGTACTGTCCACAACGCGCGGTCCCTGGCCGTTTCTGGCATAGATCTCTGTGGAGTAGTTTGCTGTTGCCCTCCGAGGTCTCTGGATTAATGTGGGCGGCGTGGCAATTCGTGTGAGAGTTGGTGATGCCAGCGCGAGTGTAGGTGGGTCCACCCCAGCCCCCGCCACAAGAAGAGCCGGTGGCGGTTCTGGTGGTGGCAAGGGCGGCGGTGGTGCTGCTGGAGTTGGCAACTTGGGCAGCCTAGCTCTCCCACACGGCACCGCATTCTGTGTTGGCTCAGTCTGTACCACTGGCACAGGGGGTGGGTTCTTGAGCGGTCGGCCACGCTTCGGCCGCTTGGATTTAGCTGCATCCGGTAGAATATGCAGCGGTACATGCTGTTTGATACGTGCGGTCAGGTGTTGAAGGGTCCTACCAACGTACCGGCTACCACAATTCCGGCACTCAAATTGGTAAACCAAATGGCTCAAAAGATGGAATGGTAGGACGTCCTTCCTCACCATGAACGCACGTATCGTCGTGAATACAGGAATGAAATGTGCTGCGAAGTATGTTTTCATTACTAGCGTCTTGACTGCGCGGCACATGGTCAGCGATGTGTTTCCTTTCCAAGGCAAACAAAGATAAATTGGGCATCGAGCAGGACCAACACTCACTTCTTTCGATTTGTCTGCTGTTTTCATTAGTTTATTGAGTACATCTTCAGGGTATCCGTTCTTTAGAAACACAGACTTTAAGTATTGTAACTCCTCGCTGAGTTTACTTGGCGAGCAAATGCGCCGTGCCCTGTCAACTAGGTTCCGCACCAAATTCACTTTGTACTGGTAGGAGCAGTACGAATCATACACAATATACTGCCCGGTGAACGTGGGCTTTCTGTATACGGAGGTAATGATATCATCATTCGATTTCTCAACCAATACGTCAAGAAACGAGAGTTTATTGTCGTGCTCATGCTCGCATGTGTATTTTAGAGACGGATGTAAGCTATTCAGATGATGAAGGAAGTGGTCGCACTGCTCCGTGGAATCAAAATACGTAAACGAGTCGTCAACGAACCGGACATACAGCTCAGGCCACAGCGACTCATCAATCAAGGACTCACAGTAACCAACAAAAATGTTTGCGAGCACTGGACCAAGTGGAGAGCCCATGGCTACTCCATCCACCTGTCGATATATAACATCATCAAACGAAAACTCTACGCCCGTCGTGACGAGGGACATGAGTTTACGAAAGGAAGGTTCAGGTATCCATGGTGTGTCAACGTCGCTATTACGATACAGTACATCTGAACATATGTCAATGGTCTCTTCTAAAGGCACATTCGTGAACAAACTCACTACATCGAAGGAACACAAGTGTGCATTGGAAGGAACTTTGTGGGTGCGTAGGAGATCTACGAACTCGAAGCTGTCTTTTACATTGTGCTTACAATAATGATTTTGTACGGCTCCCAAGATAACACAGAGCCACTTTGATACTTTGTATTGCGGTGAAGCCACCATCGATAATATGGGGCGCAGAGGACAATTGGCCTTATGTATTTTTGGGAGTCCATATAGACGCGGACGGGCGGAGCCTATTGGTTTTATTCTCAGGAACTCCGAATTGGTGATTTCATTATCAGATTTTAATTTCTTTAGATACTGAATCAGAGCTTTCTCGACTTTAACAGTTTTATCATGGGTTGAGACTGGACCGAGTGTTACTTGGAGTCATCGTTCAAGATGACTGCCATTTTGGATGTTTTTTTTATTTTTTTTATTTTTTTTTATTTTTTTTACAAAGACCACTTAATGATGTGTATTCTTCTCTACTCATGATGACTGTGGCACGGCCTTTATCTGGTCGGGTAATGATGATATCATGGTTTGTACTAAGTTCACGTCGTGCCTTGAGATGTTCTCGGGATAAATAGAACCCGCTCCGGTCAGGAGGTTTCGCCGCATGTTCTTCGGCAAGCGCCCTGAGGCTGGCACTGCACACAGCCTGTTGGGCTTCCGATATGGGAGTGAGCTGTTTCAGTTTCTTGTAGAACAACTCAAACTCGGTCAGTATGACTTCCTTCTTGTCACTAACAGGAGGAATACCGAAGTCCGTGCCCCGGCACAGCAACTCCTTTTGGACGGTAGTTAGCTCAATGTTGGTGCGGTTAATGATTGTATCTGTATTGATCTGTATTGACCCAAAACGTTTAGTGCGCAACCACTTGAGATTCTTATCATACTTCACAATAAGCCTAGTTTTTAGTTTGTTGTCATTGTCGGCAATAAGTGAGCTAAACCTAAGGTAGTCATGATCGGAAAGGAACGAGCGGGCCATGCGGTACAAACGTTTGAACTCCGACTGTATCGTACGAAGTGTGTCAGACGACCGAGCGATATCATCCTTCAAGAATACTCTTTCGATGGATAAGGCTAAGGAGTGATACGCTTTGGCCTTATGTACACGTTTCTGAATAGAATTCGGACAAACACCACAATCACGACACTGTTTAAGAAACGAAATATTCAGTGAAAGGCAATTACAAACATGGCGCTTTCCCAGGGCATTATTCAGAATGTCTATCTGTTGTCGCCATGGCAAATAATAAAATAGTAAAAATGAGCTAGTGTGGCTGTGAAAACAGTCTATATGACAATATTCAGTCAGCCATGGATGCCTCCGCAGCGACCACAGCTGCAGATGACGCGGATGACGCGACAGGAGCATGGGTAGAAAACATGGATCGGCTACCACGCACACACATTACACTGGCCCGTATTAGCGCTACGCTAAGACGACACCGGATGAACGCCATGGTGAGGGAGTAGGACTCACCGGTCTTCTCTGCAAGCAACGTAATGTAATGTACGTCACAGGTTCATATAATTGTTTTATTATTCAGGCCAGGGAGTAGAAAAATACCGGTATTTTACTACTCCCTGATTCATGCCTTTTGCGCTCTTGGCCGATCCAAACTCTGCACTCACATCACCATCACCACAGCGAGGACAATTCCGGTATATAGATTGAATCCATATAAAAACCGCTCTGTGAGCGGTTCTGAAAAACCTTTACTGGTACTGCCCCGTCGTAAAAGTAAGAAATTAGAACTGGCCCATTGTCCCCCAAAATGCGAACTGATCCACCTAAATCGCGAATGACGGGACCCGAACGCACCAGTAGCACGAGGTCGGGAGGGCACAGGACAGCAATTATCATAGGGTAACACCACCTACCGCTAGTACAGTACATGGCCTATAGTCCGGACCAACGTCCCCATCTGCATCCACAGATAGGAACCTCGTGCTACTGGTGCATTCGGGTCCCGTCATTCGCGATTTAGGTGGATCAGTTCGCATTTTG
Organism: Sycon ciliatum; assembly: GCF_964019385.1. Lineage (NCBI taxonomy): Eukaryota > Metazoa > Porifera > Calcarea > Leucosolenida > Sycettidae > Sycon > Sycon ciliatum. The sequence goes on along the minus strand of NC_088655.1, from coordinate 26,296,695 downwards.
GGGGACAATGGGCCAGTTCTAATTTCTTACTTTTACGACGGGGCAGTACCAGTAAAGGTTTTTCAGAACCGCTCACAGAGCGGTTTTTATATGGATAATTTCAGTTCTTTTTCCGTTCCCTCCCCACCCCAACCCCGAAGGTAAACATGATGACCACGCGCGCGATGTACTGTATGTAGCCATGAGACTGCAATAACACACTGATACATACCAGCCCTCCCCGCCTCGCTACCCCGCACACAGATACACAAACATGCGTATGCACACGGCACACACACACGTGGCCACGCACATGCACACGACACAAACAGGGAATTCTTCATATATAATGCCATGCAAAGCAGTGGCCACCGTACTTGAGGAAGTCAGTTGTGAAACAAAATAATTCAACTACAGTCAACTTCGCTAATAACGACTGCGGATATAACGACAATTCGCGAATAACGACAGAATTTCCATGCCCAGAGCAAAGTCCCATCCAACTGTAATACAATCATATGATGGGACTTCGGGTATAACGACACTTCGCGAATAAGGACACTTTTCTGATGCCCCGCCGAGTGTCGTTATATGCAAAGTTGACTGTACAATGTGTAGACAAGCTGACGGCCAAAGCACAACATAGCAAACATGACATTTGCTCAAGGATTGCAGTTTGCAGACCACGCCATGGAAGCAGCGAATACAGAATGTAATATCATACAAAGTGACAAGCAAGGAAGTGGCCACCATACACCAGAAACTTGCAGAAAGTCACATATCCAACAGATAGAGAAGTGAACAGCAATCTGGTACAGCCCACACAAGACAAAGCTGACCTGATACTCGTCCCAGGATCGTAAGTGGCAGATCCTTTTCAATGCATAACATGCAGGTGTACGTTACACGCATGGACAAAATCTGACCGTGTCGCCAGCACACAATGTCATCACAAGTATACCCCACAACTTACACACATGCACAGTAGAAGCACAATGAAAGCAATGGATTAGTACGATATGGTTGCTGAAGCATCTTCACACTTCAAATTCAGACTTCAATGTGGTCGTCACAGGATGATATACCTGCAAGATACAAGTGATGCAGAAAGAAAGCAGAAGGTCGTGAGGTGGGACACCCGCACCCGCACAAACGGGTCACCTACATGACTGATGATTGTATGTTCAGGGCTAGTGCACTCACACGCAGAATTATCATATTCGAGCATTTCCCAAACTGAGAAGTGCAATGAAATCCACTTGCATGCAGAGGAGCAATTTTGCAGTGTGATGCGTGATTTGACACGATCTGCGATGCTGCGTGCGATGCAAACTCGCGCAAAATATCATTCACGGAATGACTGCAAGAGGTCAGTGATGCAACAACGCCCTGCTGATATATGAAATCAGGCGCTAGGCCGGGGACGAAGATGAATGCCGAGATAGACCTCGCCCTGCTGGGCTTTGACAGGCTGAGAGAGCTGGGACGGCAACAGGGTATTGTTGGATGCGATGGCCTCGCAAGACCGGAACTGGTCTGTGCGCTGCGGGACGCTGGAATTGGATCTCACTGGACCTGTAGTAGTAAGTCGCAGTCTGACACTCTAACTAGCCTAGTAGACCAGGTCACTTGCCTCACCAAGGAGCTATCCTTGATAACATCAATGAAGGCCGAAATACTTACATTGAAGGCAGATTTGGCCGATCTACGTGCATTGTCTGTACCCCATGACAGTTTGCAGAGCTACCACCCTGCTGGAGCTCTTTTGAAACCAACCTTGCCTGCTGTCACCGTACAACCCCAGAACCTACGCACATCACCAAATGCAACCCAGATTGAAACCAGGCCCGCCAAAAACGGCACCTATCATCCTCCAGCACTGTACAGCACCACCGTACAGGCTGGGCACCAGGGACCAAATAAGGCACACGACACACGTAATGAGACCACCGTTCCCTCGACACGAGTCACATCGTACTACGAGAATCGCCCAAAGCCCTCGGAACAGCTGTCAGGAGGGTCCCGCACGAAGTGTTGCGCACTATATTTGGGCAACGTAAAGAGTGGATGCTCCTCTGACTCGATTGCCAAGTGGTGTACAAGACGAGAAATACAAGTGATCAAGTGTTCAGTCTCCGAAACCAAGTACTTTGGAGTGGCATTCGCCCACGTCGTCATTCCAGCGGAACACAAGGAAGCAGCCCTCGGTCCAGATTTCTGGCCTCCAGAGGTCACTGCAAGAGAATGGCGCTTTAAGCAGGACAGGATCACCTCTGACCACGCTTCAAATCCGTAAACATGTCTACTCTAAATCCACTCGCACCACCCTTCACCCCCAGATCACATCCTTCATCCTTCTCAGTGCTCTCACTTAACTGCCGCTCCATAGTAAATAAGTTAGCTGAGCTTAGTCAAGTCTGTGAGCAGTATTCTCCAGACATAATCTGCCTATGTGAAACGTGGCTGACACCTGCCATAGACGTCTCAATTCCAGGCTACACGTCATACCGCCTGGACCGCCCACCCACGACCAGCTCTGATAACCTGCCAGCAAGAGGCTATGGCGGTGTTGCTACTCTTGTAGCTGACAGATCGTTCATGTCCATCAAGCGCCGCTTCGACCTTGAGCGCTGTGGACTGGAGGCGGTTTGGCTCGAATTGCGGCCAGTGATCCTTCCCTCACTCCCCCTCATCATCTGCTCTGTTTACAGACCCCCTGGAGACAGCATCTCCCAAGTCCAGGCATTTAGTGACCTCCTAGAGGACTGTCTGTCCACTATTAGCCTTCCCAATTCGGCGATTGTACTTGCAGGAGACTTGAATGCTCGCCACTCTGACTGGTCTCCTAGTGACACCACGAATCGTGCTGGAAGGGAGTTCCGTAACCTCTTCTCTTGTTTTGGCCTTGAGCAAATGGTGACATTCCCCACACACTTTACCCCCCACGGCTCAACATCGTGTATTGACGTTGTACTCACGGATCATCCTCACCTACTACTCTCTGTTACATCTGTTGCTCCTCTTGGTGCATCTGACCACGCACAGATCCTCAGTCATTTCCTACTGCCTACTGATGCTGTTTACCGTGAGGAACCTGCTGCAAGCGGACATCCCGCTGCTGCACCCCAACGCCACTTCAGCAATGTTCCTGCAAAGCCGGAATATGACTTTAAATCCGTGCCATCTTCCGTCTGGGATAGTGTGAATGCAGAGCTCTCTGATATTGACTGGAGCTGGCACCTGCGTGCCAGCAACGTCGATGATGCGCTTTCACACTTTTCTTCCATTCTCAACAGTGCCCTTGAGAAGCACCTCTGGCCATTCGGAAAGCAGCCGTATTCTCACCGCTGCCCATGGCCCAGTCAGCCACCCTGGGTTGATGCCCATCTCCGCACAGCAATCAAGTGGAAATATGATCTCTATAGCATTTTCAGGAAGTACCCAACACAACAAAACAAACAAGCATACCAACAGCAGCGAAATATAGTGAAAACCCTGACGCGGACAAAGTACAGAGCTTATATCCGCTCAATGAAAACTACTTTGCAGGGTAGACACCGTCCATCGCTTCACCAGTTTGTGAGACAAGCAAGAATTCGAAACGTATCACGGGAAATTCCGTCACTCACAACAGGGACTCAGCAGGCGGCTGACCCTTTGGCCAAAGCTACGGCATTAAACGCCCAGTTTGCCTCTGTGACTCGGCCAGATGACCCGTTGCTCTCTATTCCCCCTATTCTCACCCCCTCGGAGCCCTTAGCTTGTTTCACGTCCGTCATCACCACAACTGCCACTGTCCGGCGTCATCTGAAGAAGCTTCCGACGTGCAAGGCGTCTGGTCCTGACGGCATCCCCAACCGGGTCCTCAAGGCCCTGGCACCATCCATAGCATTCCCTTTGTGCCATATTTTCAACATGTCATTTACCACGGGCATATTCCCTTCCGCATGGAAAACAGCGAAAGTCATACCTGTATTCAAGAAAGGTTCCCGCCACGAACCTACAAACTACCGCCCTATCTCTCTTCTTCCCTGCGTGTCCAAAGTATGTGAACGCATCTTTTATGACCACTTATACAGACATGTTTCGCCGTTTCTGAGTCCCGCACAATCTGGGTTTCGTAAAGGCGACTCCACCTCTCTTCAACTGACCCGCATCGTGCAGCAGGTGTGCCAGCATAGGGATAACAGAGCGCTTGCTGGCATTTGCTTCTTTGACTTGGCCAAGGCTTTTGATACCGTCTGGCATCGAGGACTTTTGGCAAAGCTCGAGCATGCATTCAGGGTACGCAAACAGCCACTCTCCTGGCTGAAATCTTATCTCTCTGGGCGTTATCAGTACGTAACTGTGCTTGGCACATCCTCGGCTGCAGAGCCAGTATTGTCGGGCGTTCCTCAAGGATCAATTCTTGGTCCCCTACTATTTATAATTTACGTAAACGACTTACCTGCAGTCTTCCCTGGAACGTCTCTGTTTGCTGACGACACGACCCTTCTCACCTCATCAGCTTCCCTCACTGGCCTGAAAAACAACTTGCGTGCTGGCATTCAGGAAGTTCTTTCCTGGATGTCGTCCTGGAGGTTGTCCCCAAATCTATCAAAAACAAAGATCATGCTCTTCCCGCCCCAGCCGGAGTTCACAACCCTCATCCATGCCAACTTTCCAAATCCAATTGACATAGTGTCTTCTCACAAACACCTTGGCATTGTGATTGACTCTGCACTCTCTTGGGTACCTCACATCGAATATATCTGTAAAAAATCAAGTAAATCCTTAGGAATTCTCTCCCCCCACTGCTCCTACCTCCCACTTTCTTGCAAGCTTCTTTTTTATTTCGCCTACCTTCGCCCAATATTTCATTATGCAGATACGTCTTGGGTTGGGTTATCCTCTTCCGCTGCTGCAAAGCTTGAAATACATCACAAGAAAATCCTTAAAATTCTCCTCCGTCAACCCCGCATGCTCTCATCATCCGCCCTTTATAAAATCGCTCACACAACCCCGCTATCACATGGACGCAGTGCACACCTGGCTTCTCTTGTCCATTCTATTAAGCTTGAGTTGTGCCCACCTCATCTCATGTGTTTTAATTGGTTCTCTTCTCTAAGAACTAGAAACTCACTCTTACTCCCTAAGTGTAACTCATCCACTCTTTTGCGCTCCCCTCTCTTTATTGCTTATTCTGTTTGGCTCACTCTACCCAGAGAAGTTAAGGACCTGACCTCACTCCGCCTGTTTAAGATCCGTGCCGCCCCTTATTTACTACGACATGCATAGCTCATTATCCACATGTCCTTTGCGTCTCTGTGTTTTTCACTGTTTTTATTTGACATTATCTTTCTTTACGGAGTTGTTGTTGCTGTTCGTTTTGCTACTCTTTCTTTTTCCCTCCCCTTCTTTCTATTTATCGCCGTGGTTGGCAATCACCCACTCTCGTAATATTGGCCGGTGTTTCCGCCGAGTCTTGAGATGTTGCAATAAATAATAATAATAATATGTCTCAAAGCTCAATAAGAATGCGTTTGTTACCATGGCACTCGCATAGCCGGTACAACTGGTACACATGTGCAAGCAATTCATGAGTCTTTCGTCTCGTCTCCTCAGATAACCACTGCAAGGCTGCGACGACAACATTCGGCCTGACAAGGTGCTTCCAGACAATCTTCGCACTGGTTGGTACACAGTTCACTATGATGTTTGTATTGTCAGCACACAAGTCATGCATGAGACGCGGGTTGCCGTCAATTGGCAATGGAAGGTGGAGTATTTTGTTCTTGGCACCTCACTCGCTTTGAATGCGGTCGACTGCCATGCTTTGTGTCTAGCTTGTAACATGTCTGGAAGGGTTCCACTTTTTGAATGAGTAATTTTTCGAATGAGTTTAGTCGCGACAAGCACTAGGGTACAGGGTGAAGGTGCAAGTCATTGAGAACGCAAGATGGCGGCATGCTGTCTTTCTTCACGTACAGTTTGCAAACCCTGCAAATGAACATGGCGTCAGTAGCGTGCGACTGTACACCATTAACTATTGGCAAGATATACACATACACTTTAAACGTAACGAACTACAAGAATAGAGTGAGTACAATGCGCTGTCGACCTGATAACGTGTTGAATGATAACAGGTATACCGTCCCACCTAACCGTACCCTTCGTCATTCCTCATTCACCATCGCGCGATACCCTGGCACACACTGGCAACATATCAAGGGATGCCTTACCGTCGCCTAGAGGGGACGTCTTCGCAGCAATGTTTTTCGTCCTGCGCATTCAGTCCGCCGACGCGACAGAGTTTACGGGCCCGTTCCAGTTGCAGAAGACATTCGATTCATCGGGCCAGTGCAGCAACAGGTCCGTGGGCACACAGGGGCAGAGGAAAGACATTGTGAGTGGACAAGAAATATGCAGTGGCAAGTGCCATGAATGTCAAGTTCTCATTTCTAATTGAGCTATTACTTACAGTCCTGCCATTGCTCGCTCGTCCTGATTCCTCCTCGTTCGTCTGCGTCCACTTCTGCCGTTCTCCTCCCCGTCACGGCGTCAGGTCAGTGCATTCTCATTAATTTCTCAATGGCAGTTTTCGGGACGGGGGTACCGGAAGGAGTTCGCACGATGCCTCCAAAGGCCTAGAGCGGACGTCTTTGCAGCAATATTTTTCGTCGGTGGATGGGACAGCGTTTACGGGGCCGTTCCAGTTGCAGAAGACATTCATCAATGGCACTTTGCGGTACGGGGGTACCGGAAGGAGTTCGCACCATGTCTCCTAGAACGGACGTCTCTGCAGCAATATTTTTCGTCCTGCGCATTCAGCCCGCCGACGCGACAGCGTTTACGGGGTCGTTCCACTTGCAGAAGACATTCATCGATCATCAATGGCACTTTGCGGTACGGGGGTACCCGGAAGGAGTTCCCACGATGTCTCCAAAGGCCTAGAGCGGACGTCTTTGGAGCAATTCTTTTTGCCCTGCGCATTCAGTCCGCCTATGCGACAGCGTTGACGGGGGCGTTCCAGGTGCAGAAGACATTCATCAATGGCACTTTGCGGTACGGGGTACGGAAAGGGGCCTCCTCGTTCGACTTCTGCAGTTCTCCTTCCCGTCAGGGGTACCGAAAGGGGCCTCCTCGTTCGTCTTCGTCGACTTCTGCATTGGCACAAAGCAGACCGCTGACGGGGTCACGTGTCAACAAAGTATCAACAACGTGTCGACAATGTATCGACCACGTGTATAGCGGTACACTCAGCGCGCGGTACACTAATTCTCGCGCCATGGGGCTGTTAAGTGATGACGTCACAGTTCCTTCGATACGCATAGCAACGATCCCACTGGGGACAAACAAAAGTAGCGTCGTCTCCACCGAACCAGTTGTCAGTGGCAACATATAGGAATCGTGTACATTTCTTCGTTTCTTCTTTGCTGTTTTCAGTGAGTGTTTTGTTTTCTCTTTGTCCTTGATCTCGACGGTGTTGTCGTGCTCATTACCTTACTGAGACGTCTCTTGTGACTGTAGCCAGTGTCACGGAGGATTTTATTGGCGTGACGAGGTAGATCGCCGAGATCGAGCGTGACAAACGCTCTGCATTAGTAGCTCCTGTAGAATGTCTTCTGGGATGGCGTATCCATGGTCAACAAAACCAAGGTGCAAGACAACATAAGAGATCGTGTACACGATGTGAACTCCAAAAGGTAAGCTCCTGAACAAGTGGAAAGATATGTGTATTTACAAACTCTCTCTTCATCCATCGATTGCCGCTATGCATTGCATTTTGTCTTCACAGATAATCTGGACAAATAAATTATAATTGTAACTGGAGAGTGCAATCGTGCTTGGGGCCCATCCCAATGTCATCACATGGCTGTGGTGACTAGTGCATACCTGCGAGAGTTTTTCCTCAACTGAGACGGAGTGTAGGTGGATGGATTATGAGAAATGCGAAGATGTGGAGTAAGTTGTGTCGAAGAAATGTGTAATAAAATAAAATTTACTTTACACTCAAACATACACTGTACATGTAACATCATGATAATGATTCCATCTTCATATCTCCGCAACAGATACGCCATACGCACCAAATACATGGTGTGTGTGTACGCGCGCTTGCGTGCGCGCATACATGCACACACTCTCATGCGTGGCCGAGTTGGCCGGATGAACAGACCACGCACTTGCACGAGGTGTCCGTTATGTCATTAGAATGCTGTACTTTATGGCTTTATTCCAAAATAGTATGTCTTGCCCCTGTCAAATGGAGTTTGTGTCTATGCTGAGCGGGTATCGGGCCACGACACCGCACTGCAGTCAGCGCTGGAATTAAAATAGCACTTCATGGATTCATGGATTATTTTATCTAATTTCCTTTGCGTTTACATGTACTTTGTTGAGCCCGTGGTTTCATTTCTGTGTTCTGTCATGATTGGCCTCTGGAAATAATCGGAGTGGATGTCATTTTTGTCATATGTGTGTGCCTTGTGCAACAGGTTCAAGGCTAGATGCACTTCACATTCGGCGTGCGATCTCGGCGTCTGGGACCTGATAACATCTTGGTTGGATGGGTAATCGAGGATGATACTACTCGGCACACCAATGTACATGTCAATGTAATTTTTTACTTTTTCAGAGCTGCACTAACAGTTATTTACGGACGAATGTGTCTGTTAGAGAGGAAATAAATAGTATTCACAAACAAGTCCCACTTCTTGTTTCGGTTCGTAAAAGGAAATTGCAATTTTTTGGTCATATTGTTCGTTCCGGCTGTTTGTCATTGACTGTTCTTCAGGGTTGTGTTGCTGGAGATCGTGGCCGAGGCAGGCCCAGAATGTCATGGCCTGATAATATTATTTCATGGACTGCACTTGACGTGCAGTCCCTGCTCGCTGCTGCACGCGATTGATTTTTATGGCGCTCGCTTGTTCATACAAGTACTTGCTCTGTGACGCTCCGACGGCCTTAGGGCTATGGGCTTGTGATGATGACTATTTACGTCTTGATGCTTACTTCGGTGCTAGCGTGTTTCCCCCGGATTATTTCTATCATCATGCGTGTTCTTGGGCTGAGCGAGCACATGCACGAGTGTTCAGCTATAACCCCGTGTATCTTTGGTTACACTTTGTTCTGCAATGCATGTACCTTGTAACAGTATGTGCTTGCATTGCTTTGTGTGGCCTGCGTATTTCAGGACTATTCAGTGCATTAGACCCAGGTTGGTTTGGTTGCCGGTCCATGCCGGATGATCTCTTGTTGCGTCGCTCTGTGTTTCGTATTCATCAATTTTTGGGCTCGAGAATTGAGCTGGTGTGTGGTTCCCAATATCAAAAAAACATCATGCTGGTGCTCTGTGTTTTGATGATCGACTGTCCGAGCAGTCACGATTCATTACCAGAACGGTCAATACTGTAGTCTCTTGATGTGTTTGTCTTTTTGTGTTTTCGCCGGGGGAATTAACGGTGACGTTGCACATAGAACGGCAGTGTTGCATCACTGGACGACCCTGCCTCTGCATCTGACTTCATGTCCCCAGGATCTGGTGCAGATACACCAGACAGTCACTTCCTGGAAACACGCAAATAGCAAAAGAAGAGATCCCGCAAATCAGGAAAAACCATTGTGGAAAATATCGAGTAGATCATACACCATTCAATAATCTGGAGTAATGACAGTGAGACAAACACTTCAGTGCTCTCTCTCTCTCTCTCTCTCTCTCTCTCTCCATCCTTCCAAAATACCCTGTAACAATTCCCTAGAATTATTTTATTTTAATATATTCTCAGGACATCATTCTGAACATAATAACTTCTTCCATAGGTCTTCAATCACCACGGAGGGCGAGAATATATCTAAATCATGCAGTTTACGGGAGGTGCGAGCTGTCATGGATATTGAGGCTGATATTATTGTGCCAGCGTGAGGGCAGAGACAGAAAGAAGACCCTGATTTCTTGAACAACTCACCTACATATTAGATTTGATAATTATAATCGAATCCACAGGGAGCGCTCGTACTTTGATCCATCAGGACGCGAAGAATCTTCAAAGCACTCTCAAACACGGAGTTTTACAGTGGGAAGCCAATTTCACAGCCATTATGAAGGCCCTCGACGACTACAGGAGATTTGTAGAGGAAAGAACAAGGAGTAAAGAGCGACAACAATCGCTTGAAGAAAAAGCAAAGAAAAACTGCTCTCTCTCCAGTCATTTAGATGCTGTTGCCTTTGACAACTGGTTCCATCCAGAGGACGCGGCTTTTGTTTGTCCCCAGTGCTCTCCGTTGCTATGCGTATCGAAGGGGCCGTGACGTCACACTTAACAGCCCCATTCTCGTGTCACAAAACTGGAACATCGAGTACCAGTATGGAAAGGCTTCAGACAGGAAGCCTTTCGGTCTAACTATACTACTCCCTGGTTTGGCGTCATTTCGGGAATAATTCCACCTTTCGACCTTTTGACCTTCCCTAATATGTTGCTTCGCGCTGTAAGAAATCAAATATGGCGCGCTCTGTCTGTCATGATCATGATGGCTGAATCTTGCCCTTGCCTGCAGACCTCCTGAGCGTGCTTGATTACATATAATAATTATACCGATAACCCAAAGCGTATTTCTTGTAGCTGTGCGGCTCCGGTCGGCTAGTCATGCCTGATTCCGTTCTCTGTTTCTCCAAAGAGAGCAATGCCGTCGAGTTATTTTCGTCTGCTGCCGCCTTTTCTCTGGCGTCGGAGGAAAGGGATCACGGGCTGCCTGCTGATGTCAGCACTGCTCGCTTATTTCGCAATGGACACCTCGAAAAAAATAACGCCTGGATATCATGACGGTTCGGTCACAATATCTTCTACTAGTCCTAGCCTTGGGACACGCCTTGAACATGGTAGGCTAAGGAGAGAGTATTCTACAACATCTTCGACACGAAGTGTTGCAGCGCAGAACGGTGAGGCTACAACATTCTCCTCTTTCCTCTTCAGTGATATGCACAGTCTACTGCCAGAGGCTACACCATCTTCCAGTCTTGGTACACGTCCGGGACCGGGCACACCGCCGGCGACCACACATACTGCAGAAAATATAAAGCAGAACGATGGGACCACAGCATCTTCTAGTACTAGTAGCGGTACACATCCAGAACTGGGTACAACACCGTCGACCACACATGTGTCAGCAGCTATTAAGCCAGAAACCTTTGTATACCTGATCACCGGTAAGGGCGAGCCGAGTCCACGCTGGGTGAGGCGCTCGACGTGGCAAAACGTCACAGTCATTTATCTATCCTGGCGTGATGATTTTACGACGTCAGCCAAGTACTCGGGGCCAAGAGTCAAAAGTGAGAAGTTTGTACCGCTGTTTTACCCCAAATCCACCTGGACCACAGGCAGAAACAAGCAGTTGGAGGTAGCCTACCAGGTAGAAAAAGATCAGGGCTGGCGTTTTGAGTTTCTACTCTACTTTGACGAGGATGTGTATTTCTCGCAACGTCTGGCATCGAATCCGGCGGAAGTGATAACGAACAAGTCCAGTGATGACGCACAATTGCTCTGGCTGCACAGTCTGTTGGTACGCGATCGACCTATGCGCGCCAGCGTTTCCTACAAGGACGTGGCCAGCGCGGAGTATCCGTGGACCAGCAGGCATAGTCTGGGGTGCATGCAGCGCTGCCACGTGGATCATTTGTTCATGGCCTACCATCGTACGGCCGCGCCATTTCTACTGCCCTACGCTGCATACCTTGACGCCGCCCACTGGTGGGCATCTGGGTACACGACGAATCTCCTTATGGCGGCCGTGGCACCAGCACACTGCAGCTACTACCGTGAAATAGTGATTCTCGACGGTGGTCTGCAGATCCACGAAAAGGCATACGTGGGCGGGTACGATTTCAGGGCCTCTAAACAGCATGTTCTGAATTGCCTCAGAAGAGCACGTTGGAAAGGCTCTCTCCTCGATGACATTGTGGATAGTGTTAATTGGTGGCTCCGGGAGGAGCTGGCACCGCACGAGTTTCACGTCCCTTATGACAAACCCTGCGTCAGGAAAACTCAAGGAATAGATTACTCTCAAGTTTTAGGCACTAGAAGGACACAAACACTTCAGTGCGGTAACCTTACCATAAGCAATCACTGAAATGTATAAGAAAAGGAAGACAGATCTTAGGTTAACGGCCGTGACCAGAAGTGCACTGTTGATCGCGGTAAGTGTACTGAAAAGTTTTTAGGCTCAATGTTTTGTTCTTTGACCATCAGGGGGAATGTTGAAGTTGTGTTGAAGCTGGTTATTTCATGCTATTTTTTATAATTATTTCATCAAATTCTTCGGCTCTGCTTTTCTTTGTTTTTTGTTTGTTTAAAAAAATGTTTTGAACTATTTTTATCTCATTGGATTTCTTTGGATTCCGTATCTCGTTATCGTTATCTTCTCCTCTAGCCCTCTCGCTTAGGATGAGCTTTTTTATGGCAGCTTAAACGAAGGCTATATACCTGTTTTATGCAGGTTGATGCCAATGCGAGCAAGCAAAATAATAATAATAATAATAATAATACATATATAACGAAGTAGTGGTTGCGACTTCGGCGATGATTTGTAAGAAATGGTTTGCTCCCCACACCGGAGCTCGCGCTATTCCGCCGACTTTACTTGACACTTGACTGACTCACGACTGCCATCCAGAGCACACGAGAAGTCCATCGAACCTTCGACTCGGCAAACCTGCAAGAAAGCACCACTCCCTGCTCAATACACAGTGTTTCGGGGAATTCACCCCTCATCAGTTGAGCTTGTGTAGGCTGAGGAAGATTGTGCCTGAAGAGCACCACTTATATAGTGCTCTCCAGGCACAAACATCACCAGGGATACAAACTTACAGAGACGCTCCGTTTCCAGCGCGACAAACACCTCGTGAACACCAGATAGCAGCGTGAGTCAGTGTCGCTCCTGGACGGTGACACGAGGTGTTTGTCGCGCTGGAAACGGAGCGTCTCTGTAAGTTTGTATCCCTGGTGATGTTTGTGCCTGGAGAGCACTATATAAGTGGTGCTCTTCAGGCACAATCTTCCTCAGCCTACTCAAGCTCAACTGATGAGGGGTGAATTCCCCGAAACACTGTGTATTGAGCAGTGAGTGGTGCTTTCTTGCAGGTTTGCCGAGTCGAAGGTTCGATGGACTTCTCGTGTGCTCTGGATGGCAGTCGTGAGTCAGTCAAGTGTCAAGTAAAGTTGGCGGAATAGCGCGAGCTCCGGTGTGGGGAGCAAACCATTTCTTACAAATAAATATACATGTATATATTGAGTTGAGAATTAATTTTGATTTGCCAGTAATCCTTCTGATGAGATGGCCACGAAAACGTTCAAGGAACAAGCTTCTATACATGAAAACAAGTGTTGCTATTATAAATGGTGTTTGTACTGAGTGCGCAGCTTACTCTATTTATTGCGTTAATTACATTTTTATCTCCATGTGAGCTTTTTAATAATAAATAAATAAATAAATTTCACGGTTCGCGTGAGACTCGGCTGAAAGTCGAGTTTTCCACATCTCATTATATGTATTACAGTTATATGTATTACAGTTAGATGGGACTTTGCTCTGGGCATGGAAATTCTGTCGTTATTCGCGAATTGTCGTTATATCCCCAGTCGTTATTAGCGAAGTTGACTATAGCAAACCCTGCCCATGTCCCTGTTTGAACCCATGTCCCTGTTTGAACCCATACAAAATCGACCCTTTTATAGCAAACAGTTTTTCGTCTAAGAACTCAGATGGTGAGTAGTAATAGCAAGAGTAGATTACTGTTTATCTACTTTTGGTAATAGGCACCGGCGGGTTCTGCTCGAAAAGGTGGCAGATTCTGCTCGAAAAGCAGTGAAATTGGCAGAACCATACAAACCTTATGGCGGGAAATTCCTCGAATACTGCTGCATTTCTTTATCTAGGCCTGTGGGACTGCCCTATTCAAAATTTAATAATAATAATAATAAATAATATCTACATACCAAACATGCATGAGACTTACCAGAAAAAGTACCGAATTCTGCCACTTTTTCTGCCGGCATTATCCGGCGTTACCTAATGGTGAGCCAAGGAAAAAAATTGTAACATGGAAATTGTGGGCACAAGTTATGCGATCGAGTCCACCAACTGACCCAGATTTTGAACAATCAGACGTGCACAATCTAGCACAAAACTGACCAGGAGTACTACTGACTAGTATTGAGGCATTCCACGGCATGAAAGTCAGCTTGAAAACACTCGATAGCGCTAACCAACGGCCTTCCAACTTGGAAGGTTCATGGATATTAGTGCTAATTCCAAAGAGGGGAAGGCGAGTTGTCATCAACTAAGTACAGTACTGTAGGATACTGGCGTTCGGTTTGTTGCAATTCGTCGTCGCCAAGCTTCCTCTTCATATTTTCATCTCTGATAATATTGATCCTCCCAAGCTGGTTGCTTTCCGTTGTCGAATTGTGGTTTGACCGTTCTGTCTGGTCTTGCCGTCCCGTCTTCATACCAGGCCAGCATTCCATGAAGCCTTGGAATGTAGCTTGTGCTCGGCTCGATGGCGCTCGCCTTCCCCTCTTTGGAATTAGCACTACTATCCATGAACCTTCCAAGTAATTAGTTGGAAGGCCGTTGGTTAGCGCTATCGAGCAGTGCTCAAGCTGACTTTCATGCCGTGGAATGTCTCAGTACTCCTTGACAGTTTTGTGCTAGATTGTGCTCGTCTGACTGTTCAAAAAAAATCTGGTTTAGTTGGTGGACTCAACCGCATATCTTGTGCCCACAATTTCTATGGGTACCCTGTAAAAAGGCCTTAGGCCTGTGGGGATTGCCCTATTCAAAATTTAAATAATAATAATAATAATAATAATAATAATGTTACAAGTTTTCGTTTATATAACTTTTTATCACTCTCTTAGTATTGACTCCCATTGATTTTCGCTATACCTGAGAAGTCAAATACTCCTGCATATTTCACTCCTTAGGGCTATAATTATTGACTGCTGATACTTGACTGCTTATGGTTGCGTAGTTGAACGGTGCCTAGTGCAGGATGGTCACTGTAGGTACGGTGCAACGGTTGTGCAATCATAAAACCGGGATTCACGAGGTTATTGTTGTGGAATTTGACATACGGACTGTTTGTCGTGATAAATCTCATATTGACTGAGTACTATTGACCTCGTACTCAGCCAATGATAAACGAACCGAATCTTGTAGGGTCGCATGTACTAGTAAACCAAGTGCACCCATACTGTCATGGGCCACTTGCCAGTTGCCACTGCCAGTCTAGTCATGACTTGCTGCTTGTATGGTGTGAGTGCATTTCTGTTATAACGAACTTCGGCTATAAAGAACTAATTCTCCTGCACAATGCCAATGGGAGTCGACTGTATTTTGCCCCCTGGCCTTGGTTGGGCATTGGTCAAGAGACTACTTAAAGGGGAAGTGCATCGATTTTTCGAGTATGGTCCAGAAGAAAGACAATTTGATATCGGTTCGAATGGCATATCTCTCGCTTTCATACAATAAGCCAAACTTGCCAAATCGCCAATTGTATACTCACGTTGACATAGCGACCAGCGCAGTGATGACGTACGAAAGGCTTAGCTCCACCACAGAGAAGGTCGATCGCTGCAGAATTTGGTCATTTTCAATTGGTTTATTGTATTCACGAAGTGAAAGAAGTGCTGTGTTCAATGCTGTTAGTGCAGTGAACTGTTTGTTAGTAGTCCCCTCGGTTGTGTACTGGGACGTGACACCGACAGGAGAAAGCTGGAGTGCGGAGACACCAGCAGACAAGCGAAAATAGTGACGAACAAAATGCTGAAATCTTGGTTGGGACAAATCAGACGTTCAGCATTTTCCCCAACCAAGGACCATGCCGTTTGCTCTTTCCACCTCCTGAAGATGAATGAGATGCTTCCTGGCGACTCTCCTATCTCTAGTAACATCTTCTGAAGCCAGGTGAGACGACGGGTGGTGGAGATTGACGAATGAAATAATGTCGTAGGTTTGAAAGGTTGCTGAAAATGTCTCAGGAGAGATGGCGAATTCCAAGCATCTTGTCCTGGAGGAAACCATTTCCTAGGCACAGTCAGCCTAGGGAAATGCATGAGAAGGGCGATAAATAGTTCACGGCACTAACAGCATTGAACACAGCACTTCTTTCACATCGTAAATACAATAAGACAATTGAAAAATGACCAATTTATGCAGTGATCGACCTTCTCTGTGGAGGAGCTAAGCCTTTCATACGTCATCACTGCTCTGGTCGCTATGGCAACGTGAGCATACAATTGGCGAT
Source organism: Sycon ciliatum (assembly GCF_964019385.1). Lineage (NCBI taxonomy): Eukaryota > Metazoa > Porifera > Calcarea > Leucosolenida > Sycettidae > Sycon > Sycon ciliatum. The sequence goes on along the minus strand of NC_088655.1, from coordinate 26,280,434 downwards.
TTGGCAAGTTTGGCTTATCGTATGGAAGCGAGAGATATGCCATTCGAACCGATATCAAATTGTCTTTCTTCTGGACCCTACTCGAAAAATCGATGCACTTCCCCTTTAACCCTCGCCGTTAGGCGCTGCATCTGCCACCCTGGTAAAATCGGGCGTGGTGGTGGCCTGGCACGAGCGAAACTTCTGTAAGCAGCTGGTTGTGTTTCTCAACACACAATTATTACTGTAAGCCTGTTGTAACGCGGATGTGGCAGAAATTTTACTTGTGCCATCGCCGGTTTTGAGGCCGATTTTCGTCGGATTCTCACCACTGCAAGTCAACAGTTAATACTGTCTTGTCAAGAAGCCTAGCTCCTGCCGTGACCATGGTGATCCATGTTCGCAGACGATCGCCTGCTTGTATTTTTACTTCATTTATTTTTTTACTACAAAACACTGGCCAGCAACATAAAAGGGGAGGTAGACAAAATTGGACAAGCGAACATTGACAACACAGGGGAGCCTGGTAGGGACCGGCGGACTCTGCTCGAAAAGGTGGCAGATTCTGCTTGAAAAGCAGTGAAATTGGCAGAACCATACAAACTTTATGGCGGGCAATTCCTCGAATTCTGCTCCATTAATTTTCTTTATCCACATACCAAATATGCATGAAACGTACCAGAAAAAGTACCGAATTCTGCCAATTTTTCTGCCGGCAGAATCCGCCGGACCCTAGAACCTGGCATGCGTGCCGATGAGGTAGGTCAACCTCCCCCGACCTAGTGGTTTCGGGTTCATCAGTTGGTCTACGCATCAGGAAGGGGAAATGGACAGAGAAAGGGAGAATGAGCATGAGGAGCTTTCCAGGAGAGGAAGAGTGTGTGTGTGTGTGTGTGTGTGTGTGAGAGAGAGAGAGAGAGAGAGAGAGAGAGAGAGAGAGAGAGAGAGAGAGAGAGAGAGAGAGAGAGAGAGAGAGAGAGAGAGAGAGAGAGAGAGAGAGAGAGAGAGAGAGAGAGAGAGAGAGAGAGAGAGAGAGAGAGAGAGAGAGACAGAGAGAGAGAGAGAGAGAGAGAGACAGAGAGAGAGAGAGAGAGAGAGAGAGAATGATAAAAATAATACATGTAGAGACAACCGGTTGTTCTCAGTGCTGGTGGACGTCAGTGGCCCATAGCCAATTGGTCTGGCGGAGGTGGTGGTAGGCCTTGGTCTTGAATGTCGGCAATTTCTTGAGAGTTGGGCGATCGGCGAGGATTGGGGCAGGCAGTGTGTTCCAGCTCTCCAGGACAAAGTATGGGAAGGAGTGGCGGATGAACTCTGCACTGGAGGCTGGAAGAGGAGTTATGAGTTGAAAAGAGTGGCCACTGAGGGGCTGGCGTTGCCGGCGCGTCCGAGGTGCAGCGCTGACTCTTGCTGGGGGAGGTACCATGTTGGTATGCAGAGATGGACCTGGTATGCATTGCAGCTTATACAGGTAGCACAGCCCGTGAACAATTCAGTGTCTGCTCCAGCGCCGGGTGAGCCGGGTAATCCACCCAGTTGGGTGGCGCTTGGACCCGGTTGAAAATATAGTACCGGGTCACCTGTGACCCGGTTGGTACTTTACACTTTCCGGAACTTTGAAAGGACTGACTACATGGCTTGTATGTGTCAGATTTATTCCGACTCAGATACTTTCGTAATTTTCTAATTCCTGTCCTCTCTTTTCTAAATGCGGCTTAACCATTCGCTCCGACCCGGTTGAAATGGTTGCGCCAGGTACACGTGTACCCGGCTGTCCTACAATCCTAGAGCAGACACTGAACATGCCTTCGGATTGCCAGGCTGGGGAGCAATGAGGGGCCAATAACCTTCATGGCTCGACGCTGGACCAGGTCCAGCTGATGGAGGTGACAATGTGCCGCACTTGCTCAGACGAGAGGGGCGTACATGTACTCCATTATATTTATAGGCCGTACAAATCCTTTGTACACGGTTCGGCGCCCTGCACTGTCCAGGATTCGAGACGCCTTGCGGAGCAGGCCGAGTCGCTGGTTGGCTCTAACGGCAAGGGAACGGACGTGGGCCCAGAAGGAGAGAGTACTGTCAAATAACACTCCTAGCAGCTTGAGCTGAGGGCTCTCAGGCACCTGCATGCCATCAAATATGAGCTGTGGGACATCCAGCGATGGTCTGTGGCGGTCAAGGAGTATTGCCTGAGATTTTGATGGCTCGAACTTTTTCTTCCATTGGGCACCCCAAGTCTGCAGGCGGTGAATAGATGCTTGGAGGCTATTGCAAGCAGCAGCGATGGTATCTGGGTTTCTGATTAGGGCATAGAGCGTTGTATCGTCCGCATAGACAGCTAGATTGGAGCCTGGGGCCAAACACTGTTCTGCATCGTTTACATATAACAGGAAAAGAGTGGGACCTAGGAGGCTACCCTGGGGCACTCCAGCCTTGATCGGGAACAGTGAGGAGGACTGACCGCCAACAACAACAGTCAGTTTTCGGTCATGGAGATATGACCTTAGCCAAGCCAGGAGTTGGCCGTGGATGCCACATTGCTGTGCCTTCGCAAGGACACCTGCGTGGGAAACCTTGTCGAATGCCCCGGCAATATCAACTGCCAGGGCATGCACAAGACCACCGCCAGCCAGGGTAGCGGCCTGGGAATGGTATAATAATTATAATGCCCTATTTGTATCAGTATCACGGAGTAACATTGCTTCGCTTTTGCCGGTCAGCGAACGACAAACGAAACGAAATGAAAGATTGTAACATGGAAAAATGTGGGCACAAGTTAGTTATGCGATCGATTCGATTTTTCCATGTTTTTATTACAATTTTTTTCCTTGGCTCACCATCTGAGTTCGAAATGAAAACCGACGCCGACGGCACTGACGCTCTACAACTGCAGTTGCTGGCTGATTGTTTAGTAACTGGTGATGTTAGTGGACGGTATTATAGCGTAAATATTGATTGATTGATTTTATTTTACTTCGCAAGTTCAAACGGGTTCCTGGCCCAGTTATATGAAAGCGAAGGGTAGAATTTGCCAAAATCCTAATGAGCAACAGCATAGGCAATATTATCATAGAAGTGGAGTACTATGCGAGCGAGAATACTGAGAAGAAAGGAACATGTCAAAGCCTGACGAAGCACAACCTATTTCAGGCATACATAAGGAAGGCAGGCTAGCTTAAAATCTTGCAATCTGGATACGGTGCGCACCTCTCTAGGCAAACTGTTCCAAAGCAATGCTCCTGCGGTGGCGAATCTCGTTTGGCCACACCGACTGCGAGCTGGCTGGCTGAGCAGACCATTGGCATGCTGATGGCGCGTACTTCTGCCGCTGCATGCTGCTGGTTTGAGAAGCTGGGCTAGAGCAAGGCTAGTGGAGTCATTTAGACAACGCCAGATGAAGATCAGGAGCTTTTGTTTAACAAGTTCAGTGACGCGGTAAATCGAGTTGGCAGCCAGGAGGGGCTGCATCGCGGAACATGGCGGGCTGCCATCAATGCATCGGATCGCCCGGTTTTGCATGGCTTGCAGACGCTGAAGTTGGGTCACGCGGAGGGCTGCAGAGAAGCTGCAGGCACCATATATCATATCCGGCATGACAATAGCCTTTACATATATCTTGCGCGAGCTGCGGGAGAGGCATCGACGGGCTCGCCACAAGGCGCCTATCTTCCTTGCAACTTTGGTCACTATGGCGCTGACGTGTACATCCCAACTCAGGCGGTTGTCAAGAAAGACACCAAGATACCGCGCAGACTTCACTATCGGTAGAGAGGTATCGCAGCACACGATAGAGACCTCAGGCCCGGCATGTTGCGGTGAGATAGTCATTACCTGGCTTTTGGAGGCATTTAAAATTAGGCCGCGTGACTTAAGCCATATGGCGAGATCAGTAACAGCTGAAGAGACGGATTTGGAGACTTCCCCAGCGGAAGCTTTTGAATCGTACAGAGCAATGTCGTCTGCGAATTGCACGCTGGGTATTGGCGATGAGACCAATTTCACATCACGGGTGTAGACGTTAAAGAGAACAGGCCCCAAGACGGAGCCTTGGGGCACACCACACGTGCAGTCAAGAGCACGACTTGTGGCCGAAGCGACTGTAACTTGCTGCCTGCGATCTGTCAGGTAATTCGCGAACCACTTCAGGGCGACACCAGAGATACCAACGTCAAAAAGGTCTTGGATGAGGATACCATGCCGGACTTTGTCAAAAGCCTTGGACATGTCGAGGAGGCACAGCCCTGTTACCAGACCACTGTCCTTCGCCTTCTGCAAGCTGTCCGTGAGAACACAGAGGGCATCCTCAGTGGAGCACTTCTTCCTGAAAGCAAACTGAGAATCAGGTAGGGCATTACTCAAGTCTAGATGGCGAACTAGCTGACGCTGCACCACTCTCTCCAACAGCTTTGAGACAACTGGAAGGAGGGAAACAGGGCGATAATTGGTGGGGACTGATGGGTCCCCGGTCTTGTAAAGCGGTACAACGGTCGCCAGCTTGAACGCCAAAGGAACCGTGCCAGTGCGGAGGGAAGTGCAAAACAGTACTGCTAAAGAGTATGCCAATAAATCGGAACACTGCCGCAATAGCGAACCCGGTATGCCGTCACTTCCCGTAGCTTTGCGAGCATCTACCTGCTGAAGGAGACGTTGAACGTCCGATGGAGTTACAGGGGAGAACTCGGTTAGGGAGACAGGCCCGTTGGGGCCACACGGAACGCCGAGATGGTCGGGTCGGTTTGTGTCTGTAACAATAGAGTGGAACGTGTTGCTGATCTCATGGACGTCGCAGCACGGATCCTGACGGCACCGTGAGCGCCCTGTTACGGCATTGAGAATTTCCCAGGACTTTCTTGGGTTACCAGCATTCTCTTTGCACTGGGTGGCGAAGTATGCATTTTTCTTTTGCCGAGAAGCGTTACGAGCAATGCTACGTGCTCGTTTGAACTCAGTGTAAAGATTTCCATTCGTTTTGTCCTGTCTCCAACGTTTATGAATGCGACGTTTTCGCTGCATTAGCCTGTGTAGTTCTGCGTCTACCCACCGTGGTGTGGACTGTCTGGGAGGCTTTGAGTTGCATAGGGGGGCATGCTTATCCATAACGTGCATAAACTTGGCATGCCATTCTCTCCACATGATATTTACATCATTGAAGTCAGAAAAGTCATGTAGGTTGGCCTCACAGATATCATGACGGAACGCGGTACTGTCTATCTTATGGATTCTTCGCATGTGCCTTGGGGCCTGCCGTGTAGTCCGGGGAACATCGACCTGGATATTGCACTCCACGGCACTGTGATCACTGATATCAAGAGGTACGACAGTAGCTACAGTTGCATGGGTAGGGTCAGCCAGAATGAGATCAATTATAGTACCATTCGGACAGCGGGGAGTTTCACGAGTGGGTTCTCTAACGATGTTCTTGAGGCCATAGGCGGCACAGAGGTCACTGAGATAGTGATGCTGGGGACCAGGCTGTTTTGGGTCCATGTTGACGTTGAAGTCACCAACCATTGTAATGGAGGCCGATTGCAGCTTGGCACGCAGGATCACCGCTTCTAGGTCTGTCCAGTAAGATACTGATTCCCCGGGGGGACGGTAGATACAACCAATCAAGTGGCAGCCAAGCGGACCTTTTATTTCCAACCAAGCAGACTCGATCTTGTCGGAATGAAGGTCAGGACGGGCTCGAATAGGAAGGTCTTGGTGGTAATAAAAGCAGACCCCACCACCCATCCGGCCGTGCCTGTCATTACGGTGTAAATTGTAACCATGGATACTAAGTTCTCCGTCTGCAATTTCGGGACTCAGCCACGTCTCCGAGATACCCAAGACATCGTAGCTGCGGTCGCGGATGAGGGCAGCTACTTCTGCACGCTTGTACCGTAGGCTACATATGTTTAGGGCGCCGATCTTGAGAGGCGCAGCGGTCTGGGTAGGTGGAGGGTGTACTGAAGGTGACTGTGCATGCGGAGTGGCAGGATTCCTAGGGGAGAAGGGTTTGGCAAGAGGGTTCAGCGGCATGAGTGTTCAGGAGGAGATAATTTACAGAAGAAAACGGTATAATTATACAAATAGAGCAATAGATGGGCTGGGTTCATAGAATGTGGACAGTTTTCAACGAGTACTTACTCAGTGGCTTCCTCTGCGGGCAGCTTCAACTCTCTCTGCCAGCTTCTTGCGCTCACGGTTTGAATACTCCTTAGCCCACGCAATTTGCGGGTCGTTCAAGGCAGAGGCAGGTGGTTCAGTGCGCCCGGATAGGACAGTGGCGGAGAAGGTGTGTTTGCCTGCTGCACATCTGAAGCCTTCTTCATCAGGAGAGGGGGTTGTCCCGCTGCTCTTTTCTTTGTCTCCAGGTTGGCTGAAAGCCGGCACATGGTTACTGGTTCAGTGGTGCCAGTGCTGGTCCCATTGGCTAAAAGTGCCTGGCGATAGCTGTTGACTGAGGCAGTGTTCAGCCCTGCGTTGCTAGCTGCACCCGTCTCCACACTGACGACAGCTGGCTCTGCAGCGGCTTCTGCGGGCTGGGTAGTCACCGTACCCGTATTAGTGGCTGTACTGACGCTGGCGCTGGGAGGGTTTGTACTCGTACCGGTTGTGTTGCGGTGCTGCGTTTGAGGAGGCCGGGAAGCTGTAGACTGTGCCCCACGGTTGGGACATGCTTTAGCCTCGTGGCCACTGTTGTTGCAGCGCCAACATGTTTGCTGTTGGCTACGGTGCCATACTCGCAGTTTCAACTGACCTACGGTAACCGTAGATGGAACTGGTGATCGGAGGACCAGGCTGAGAACACGGGTGCCAGTACTTATTTCCAATCCCTCAAACAATACTTTTTTCTGTTGAGGCGACCCAACAATTCGGCCGAATTGGCCCAGCGCAGCACACAATTTACTGTTTTGAAGCCCGACAGGGCACCCAAACACATGCAGATGGGTTAAGTCCACCCCGGAAATCTCGCAGAGCACCTGCTTACCGGAAATCCGGATTCCTGCGTCCAGTATCTTTTCCCGCTCAGCAGAACTGTTCACTGTAACTACGCAATGTCCAGGCTTGCCCTGAAGGTCCACCTGGCAGACCTGACTTATATCTACCTTACTCTGCTTGAGCGCCTTGGCGTAAAACAAGTGGTCTGCAGACCAGTCCTTCTCAATCCTAAAAGAAAAGGAGGCCGGAGCAGGAGCTCCCAAACTGCCAACCATCTCCATCGTACTCACTTTGCAAATAACTTGTAATTCCTTCAAATTCCTTGGTCCTTTTTCGTTTCTATAAATTTATCCTTGGCTCTCCACCCGAGTCCATGAATGAAACATGCGCCAGATATTTATATTCAGTTGAGAGATAGAAAGCGTTTTTTGTATAGCGCAGAGAGGAAAAGTGCAGAAAGGAAGATGTCGACTAGTGTTAGGAGGTTACGGTGGGTATGTCCCCGCTCGCACAACGACGAAACGTTGAGGACGCGAAAGCGGGTGTTCCGGAACAATTTCAGACTTGGGTTTACTATGGCGAACAGTTAATTTCTACCCATTTTTCGCTGATCTCGAGAGATTTGACTAGAAAACTCCTCCGTATCGCCAGTTTCGACAGAGCCGGGATCGAAAAGCCTGAAGTAAACCCCAAAATCAGCCGCTCTAAGACTAAGGAAATCACACAGCCGACCCTTGCGGGAAGATCTGTGGCGGCGCGCAGCCAGAAGAGGTTGGTGTTCCGTTTCCAACCGTAGGCATCCGCGGGCACTGGTGTCTTCGAGATTTTTTTAGCGGAAACGTACAACAGCGCACGATCGCGAGTGAGAGAGAGGGGAGCCTGGACAAGGCTGGAGGCCTTCCACTCGCTCCAGGTAGCTGCGAGAGTCGCTGACAATGATTATGTGAGCGGCAGACACAGCAATCTGACTCGGAAGTCAAGCGACCTGAGCCTGAGGTACTGTATTGCACTCACTCGCACATACTGTGCAGCTGACTTCGACTCGTCCTCTCTGATCCTAGTAGCGGCGGCTTCCTTCAGCTGCACGTCCTTTGCCAGGCTCCGACCGGGCTTTTGTTTTGCGTGCAGGCATAGCTGCATACGCGTACGAAGCAGTTGCTGTGCTGGTTCGTGTTTTGAATAGACACAACCACCTCTGGAAGCAACGCGGATTGCTGGAAACTGATACAGTTCCTCTTTGCAGGGAGAGGCTTGCCCGATGGAAGCACGGCCGATACTCTTTGAGGTCAGAGTGATATAGCGCCAAGCTAGCTGGTGTTCACGTTCAACAAATAGCCTGGCAATTGACGCGATCTAGCCGTGGTTGTTTTGCGGCTTGGCAATAATAAATGCGAGGTTCGGAGTCGGACATGATAATTCTCGTGTCTTGGTCGCTGACCGCTCAAAACGGGAGAAAAGCACTGCAGTGCAGCGTGTACTGTCGAACCTTGGACGCGCTGTCGATGTCAGCGGAGCACCCGTCTGACTGCTAGCGGGAGAAACTGAGAGGGACACACACCCTAGTGCAGCCTGGGCAGGCACCGTTCGAGGGCCGGGAGTAATGGCGGACAGACGCCGGCAGCGGGAGCCGTTCGCATCGACCTAGACTAGCTTGCAAGCTGCGTTCGTCGCTGGCGCAGTCCCGACCCGGCGTGTGAGGGCCGCTTGAGGCCGGGAGACTGGTCTGCTCCGGTAAGCCTGGTTCTGAAAGTTTTGCCTGTGGCTGTTGCAAGCATTTTATTTTATTTCTTTATCACCGGAGGATGTACCCAGTGTGCTGACAGTGCTCAACACCGCAGAGTCAGAGCGTAATACACAACAACAAGGACAATCAAGGCTTGTTTGCTGCTACTTCAAGTTTCCTGCTCTCGCAACCATCAGGCATCCTGTGGCCTGATGATTGCGAGAGCAAGAAACTTGAAGTAGCAGCAAACGAGCCTTGGTTGTCCTTGCTGTTCTGTATACTTTTATCAAAAATGTACACCATAGCTCAGTGGGTAGAGCATGGCTGGCCTCCAGCGAAGGTCCCTGGTTCGAGTCCTGGTGGTGACAGTCGATGGTTTCTTCGGACTTTCCCTCAAACCAATGAATACTAAAAATCCAAAGTATACAGTTATGGTGATCTTAGTCACAAACCGTGTACACATCTAGTATGGAGTATTAGGACACTGATCAGCGCACGCACGCACACACACACACACATACACACAACACACACACACACACACACACACACACACACACACACACACACACACACACACACACACACACACACACACACCACGTACCAATACTCGAAACCTGTTCCCGCTGCCGTCGTCCTTGTGCGGTAGTTGTCGCCACCCGCGGGTTTATAACACCTCGCGGGGGCATCTGAGAAATTTTAGAAGAACAACGAGGAGAGTGTTGGCATCAGAAAGTATCCGACCAAGTCTCCTGTTGAGTCCTCTACCTCAGTACACTCTCCTGGACGGCTGGGGTAACCTTAGGCCACCCCAAGCCGTCCAGGACAGCTAGAAACTGCCAACACCACCAGAAACTACGGAGCTAAAAAAAATTATTCTTGTTTTCTACTGGGCGCCAACAAGAATACACAAACAAGAGTGTGCAACTCCGGATGGTTTGGCCCACTGCGGAAATTTTTATTTTTGTTGACGTAATCTTTTCTGGAAATCATGAGTCATACCGTACGAGGCACGCGCTGCGAGCCTTTTGACACGTGCACTTGGCCGATATATGCATCTGCTGGATTTGCCGATTTACCTGATGAATTCACAGGCTCTGGTTTTCACATCTGGGGCCAATCGGAAAATTACATCCAGCGCATGAGCCTTTGAACTCAAACCGTCGTCGTGCTTTTGACCTTGTGGATTCAGCTCGTCGTTTTGTCTTCTTGTTCTGTTTCTCAAGCGAAGGACAAAAGAGACAAGGACTAGGGCCTTGTCCTTTCAGCCCCCTTTGCATTTCTCAATCTTTGGTTGATCCCATTTCTCCTCCTATTTCGCACCATCGTAGTCTCTGGCAGGCTATTTGCGGAGATGGATTTCTCTGTGGAAGGATGAATTGTTGTGGCTCTTGGTGATCAAAAAAGATTGCAGAAAATTCGGCCCCTGCAGCAAAGTCCTCATCAGCCACCAGCAGGTTGCTGTCCACGATTGGAAAAGCGTAGGCGAAATGTTGGCAGAGTTGAGCACGAACCTCAATGTTGAGACCGCTTCGGCACAATCATCCAGTCTTGCTTGGTTGAACATCATGTTCAAGCCAAGTCTGGAAGATGGCGCACATACTTTTGACCTCGGCAAAAAACCCGTGCACGGATAACATTCGGGAGCGGGAGAGTTTCACCTTTGAAATTGGCACAAACACCTGAAAAGCACGAACTTGTGATGAAGGTCGGTGGTGCCCGGCACGTGCTCTCACACTGCTCTGCGCGTGCTCTGTACGACGCACGTCATGGTTTCCGAAAAAAAGGTGATGTCAACAACAAAAACTCCGCCATGGGCCACAGCGATAAGCGTACAGCATGCGTGAGCAGATTTTCAAATGGGTGCTAAGTATGCAGCGTGATGAGTCAGCGGATCTTCCAATGGGTGCTATGTGTGTAGCGCGAGTCGCTAGTGCAGCGCTGCGCCGCTAGTCCGTGACTTCGCCAGAGCATCTCAACGGATGATTATATGCGTTTTTAACGAGTGACATTTCTTCGTTATAATCAGTTCTGCTGAGGCTGTAATGCCACGTTGATAATGTGTTATGTGTGTAGCCGTGGTGTGCTGGTGTACTGGTTGGTTGGTTGGTTGGATTTATTTAAAGACGTACAACAAACAGGCATATCTGCCTCCTTATAATTTATTATGAAGACGACTTCTGGCAGTAAAACATTTAAAAAAGAAAGAAAAAAGAAAAAAAGATAAGATAAGATGTACCGTAGTTCCGCGCATATAAGACCACGGGCATATATCCGGATATAAGCCCACCTCCGTTTATAGGCCCATGGGCTAATAAACAGACCCAAACACCGTTACGGACCCGTTTGTCAAGTATATTTTTCACAATACCGGCACGAGCTGTTCTTGTTGATGAGCCAGAAAACAAGAAAGTGGAGGGTTAAAAACCCCGATAGTACAGCATGTCAGTGCAGACTACATTACCAGTACCGGTACCTGCGGTAGGCAGACAACCGCGCACGGACTTGTACTTTTTCGCGTGCCAGCTGCCTTCAAAATTCGAATATAGGCCCAGGGCTAAAAAACGAACCATTATTACTGATCTTTTTCCCCGAAAATGCATTATTTCGTATATTAGCCCATGGGCTTATATGCGCGGAACTACGGTACTGCACATGCACCTGGCTGTAGGGAGATGGTTCATACCTATCACATGCCATGATCACGTTCTACACAAGGCCATCACATGACAAAGAAGATGTGAATACCACTCTCCATGCACACGTAAGCGGATGCGATCACGCAACCCAGTTTTCTCAGCCTCTCTGCGTTGCGCTAATCGTGCGGATCTCATTTGAGGTGCTCCCATTGATCCACTTTCCAGTACCAGCAAAAGCAGAGCAGATGGTGACATTGGTCAGTTTCGGGTCCGCCAGGCGTGACCTAGGCATGTCACACACACACACACACACACTCTTGCCCGAGTGTCACGCATAGTATGTTATGAATGCATGCAGAAGCGGTCGCACCCGCCACTGCACCACCGGTGTGCAGTGCCGCAGCTGCTTCCACAGGCGATCAGACCCTACGGCAGTGTTACAAGTAGGGGGGCGTCGCACAAGGTACGGTCACTACTGTATTGACCGTACCACTATTTGCACCAAGTACCCCGTAAATCAATATAATGCACTGATTTGGGCTCTAAATTCCCAAAATGTTCGGCTCAGCCACCCCTCCCCCACGAGTAACTTGGACTTGAGGTGGCTGACCTTACCACACTAAAATACCTTCCGACGCCCCTGGTTACAAGTCCATGTACATGCGGTCAGATGCTGCTCAGTGTTACAAGTCCATACACATGCGCCGGGCAGATGCTGCAACAGCGTGGATACAAGTTCATGCGCCGGGCAGATGCTGCAACAGCGTGGTTACAAGTGCATGCACATGCGGTGAGATGCTGCAACAGCGTGGTTACAAATCCATGCACATGCGGTGAGATGCTGCAACAGCGTGGTTACAAGTGCATGCACATGTGGTGAGATGCTGCAACAGCGTGGTTACAAGTGCATGCACATGCGGTGAGATGCTACTACAACGGGATTACAAGTCCATGCACATGTGGTCAGATGCTGCTACAGCAATGGGTAGTATTGCCATTGCATGCACTTGCCATGCAGGATCAGGGCCTTGGGCCGACCGGTTCAGGGCCTGAATGCGAACCAGGTTTCTCCGTCCATCAATATCATAAAACTATGCTTCATCACTCTCACTTTGCCAGCAGATGCTCAGCATGCAGAGTCGAGATAACCGGCAACCACATCAAATGAACCCTCTCTTGCGCTTCATTTTCGTTGCCTGTGTCCTCATTCTTCTTTGCTTGCTTGTATTGCTGAGGGAATATAATTATCAGGCGCCTAGCACCAGTGTTGGAGGTGGTCCGGTCGGAGTGGGGTTGAGGGGGGGGGGGGGTCTCCCCGGGAAATTTTTGAAATTAGGGTTCAAACTCCTGCATTCTGGTTGTGGTCGGGTGAAAACGTGGTCGGGCCATAGCCGAACAGGCCGGACCGGTTGCTACACCTCTATTATGCTGAATTGTATTCGTGGGTCCCCATGTTGCATGGGACACGCGCACTCATCCGGCGGATATGTGTGAATAATGCTACCCCTTATGTTCAGGCTGCCCGTTTTGGAGCCATCAGTTGCCTGATGACCGTAGTAATACGTGAAACTCAGAGTTGCGACAGAGCTTCCAATCTCTCTCTTATGTGAATAATGATTATGAATATCTCCCTTATCCGGGCAATCCGGGCCCCTGCACTGCCCATAACATTGAAACGCCGTTACCCGGTCCGTTGATGGAGCTATGAAGCCGAGACCTCCGGTCGGCTGAGCTCAATGGGCCCCACCACAACACTCCATTATTCACCCCAGTGTCTGGAGATTTGTGGATTTTGTAGAGAGAGAAAAAGGAAAGAAAAAAACGTCTGAACCACGAACGTTTCAAGGGGCAAGGGCCAGAGATCTGGCATGTGGTATCGCTATCTCCACGAAATTGGCAAGAGAGTAGTAAGATTTACGCGAAAATGCCTGTGTGTGTGTGTGTGTGTCTGTCTGTCTGTGTGTGTGGCTGTGTGTGTGTATCTGTGTGCATGTGTGTGTGCGTGTGTGTGTGTGTGTGTGTGTGTCCGTGTGTACGTCTTTCTTCTCTTTCTCAGACTCTTCCTGACTTTTCTTTCATTCTCCTGGGTGGTTACCAACAGCCAGTGCATGCCGGAGTATGTGGTGTGATGTGTGTGCGGGAAAAAATAAATAAAAAAGACCAAAAAGTAGGGATTCACTGGCCAGAAAAAGCCACTTCATAGCTGTGTGGTGTAGACCAGGCTGAATAGTGGCGGCCAATTCTTCAGCCTTGCAAGCTGTTGAATGGTGCAATCCCAGCACAAGTTGCTATGGCTTCTGCTGTAGCATCGCTATCATCGCCTCCGGCGATGGGCGTCCAATGGTCCAATGGTCCAATGGTGTCCGTGTCTGTGTGTGTGCGTGTATGCGAATACCCTGGTGATGCTGACTAGCACGCAACATGGACTCGTCACCATCAGCATCCACCAACGCCACCACCAACACCACCGGCCTTCGCACCTCTGCTTCGGCGGACCTCAGCAGCCAGGGCAGCAGCAGCACCAACCCGCTGACGTCAAGCTCCAGCTGGTCATCGGGCAACAACGCCGACGTGCTGGTTAGAAAGACGGTCTTCACAGGAACGCTACGGCCTGTCACCAACACCAGCAAGAAGAAACGAAAGGTTAGATGATCACCCAGTAGAATTCATCTAAGACCCCCCCCCCCCCCCCCCCCCCCATCACCCAACTCCCAACTTTGGTGTGTATTCTAGTTTGGATTATGTGTATTCTGCTTTTGATTGCGTGTGTGTGCACGTGCGTGTGTGTGTGTGGGCATGCGTGTGTGTGTGGGCATGCGTGTGTGTGTGTGTGTGTGTGTGTGTGTGCGTGCGTGCGTGTGCGCGTGCGCGCGCGTGTGTGTGCATGCGTGTGTGCGTGCGTGTGTGCGCGTGCGCGCGCGCGCGTGTGTGTGTGTGTGTGTGTGTGTGTGTGTGTGTGTGTGTGTGTATGTTGTTGCTCTGGTCCACGGTGTGTCAGGGAGCAAGCGAGGACGGTGCCGGCTTCCAGAACTACCTCCTTACGCACGTCACAAACGGAGGTACGTCTGCAGCTGGCTGCTCTGAGTGGTCTTTTATGTTGGCCTGTTCGATAGGCGTATTGTTCTCAGGGCCGTAGCAGCCGGTTGGGCGGGTCCGGCTTTGGCCGGATCACTTTTCGCCCAGAAGTGTTCAGAATGCAGGATTGTGCAAGCCAATTTCAAAACTGCCCCGGGAGACCCCCCCCCCCCCCCGGATCACCTCCAACGGCGTTGCTACGCGCCTGGTTCTTACAGTCTTTCACGGATAGGAAAGTTCCCCTTTGGCAGATCTCAGGGCTGGGTGCCACTAGTACGGCCTTGGCCGGACATTATTTCCGATTCCAGCGTCCATGGAATGTTGAGCGTGCAATTTGACCATGTGGACGTACATAATCATGTACTGTCGTGGACATGGAAATCCGGTCGCACGTCTAGCGGCCACAGAGTGCTGGCCATGCAGCCGTAGCACGTATGTGCTGCTAGCTGCTGGTCCAGGATCAACATTATTGTGCACTAGCACTGCATGCAACGACTTACGTAACTCGTTCTGTATGCGCTGAGGGCGCCGGCCCCGTTCAATCGACTGGATTTCCATGTCCGCGACAGTACTATGAAGCTATCCGTGTACACTTCTCGCTAGAGCATCTCCCTTCTAAACTGTTCTTCTTGTCAAGCAAGGACTAATGTGTCGGCTGTTTATCTGTTGCTAGCGGAATGCACGGCCGAAACAACCAGATGTGATGCTTAGAGAGATTGAGATGCATGCTCCCGTGGTACTGAAGTTGGGCACGGGGAAATGAAACAGCCCTGTAGCCCGACCTGGGGGCCGTATCACCTTCAGGACCTGGCTCCGGGCCAGGATCTCAAAGGATCAGAACGGTGGCTGCCTGAAAGACTCTCTCTAACAGAGCAGAACGTCAGAATTCTGACCCCAAATTTCCAAATACTTTTTCTTCTTTAATTATTTTATTCACCATGGTTGGTTAACATCCACATCTCCCGTACTTGCTGATTTTCTTTTCATGCTATGAGGTGTTGTCTATAATAAAAATAATAAAAATAAAGGTGATTTATGGGAGAAAAAAAACTTTCCTGTGTGCTCACTTAGGGAGGTAAATTCAAGTTTGAGTAAAAGTGGTCGGATTGATGAGTAAAGTGAAGTACGGTAAAGTCTGTCATGGCTATCACTCGGATAAGGCGACCACCTGTCCCAGAAGACCACTGCAATCAGGACCAAGGGATGCTGTCTGCAGTCAAATGACTCTGCATTATGGCGATCACCTGTTAACGGAGACCACGTTTTGAAGGTCCCTTGAGCGGTCATCTTAGACAGGTGTCACGTATGTATATTGTAAACGGTTTAGTGGGGGTGGTCTGTTTCGTAAGATGATCGGAGAGCAAGGTTCTACTCTACGCAGAAGATCGCTCAAGTTCCGTTCCGTACCCTTTCCCTGTTTACTGAGTCAATCTATTCCGCACTCCCACACCCTCACCTTCTCTCGATCACTAACTCACTGTAACTCGCTCAATCACTCGCTCACTCACTCTGTCACTCACTCGCTCACTCAATCCGTCACTTTTTCGTTCACTCGCTTCCTACTTCCGCCTAGTCGTCCGCTCATGTGCCCATTCCCCGGCCAATCTTCTTACCACAGTCTGAAGCGAGATGTCCCATTACAATGGTGGATCCAGAGTTGCACCACAGAGGAGCCATCTCTGAACCTGGCACAGCACTAAACCCCTCTCCCCTCTTCTCTCTCTTTCTCTCTCTCTCTCTCTCTCTCTCTCTCTCTCTCTCTCTTTCTTTCTCTCTCTCTCTCTCTCTCTCTCTCTCTCTCTCTCTCTCTCTCTCTCTCTCTCTCTCTCTCCACACACAGCGTCAGTGGACGTTGCCATATCCTACGTAGTCCTGACCTCAGTGAGCGGCGAGAGTACCACCATCAGCGCAGGCGGCCAGACCGTCACCTCACTGCCGGGCACCAGCGTACCCACACTCTGCATTGAGCAGCAAGCCGCGGACACATCGCCACAAACCCACCGCTCCAAGACCCTGTCTCGCTTGGCACCATGGCGCAAGCCCAAACCGCAACGCACCTGCTTCGAGGCGGAAAGCAGCGAGGACCTGGAGATGTGGTTCTGCTGGATACGCTATCTGCTGCAGCCGCAAAGTAAGTGTTTGTTTATTTGTTGTTTGTTGTTGTTTGTTGTTTTTGTTTGTTTTGTCTTTATTTGACTTCGCCTGCCATAGGTTCTAACAATATTGACATTCCTGTTGTTGCCTCTTCTGACTGGATTTCATTGGCGGATGCGTTAAGCCCATGGATCCTACAATGGGTGACATGCGAACTGTAACTTTATTATTATTATTACTTTATCAGATACAGAGGCATATCTGCCTGGCTTCTAGTCTAACCATGCGTATGGCTTGACTGTCAATAAAGGATGAAGAATTATGTGTCTGACTTTGGACACTCTGGTCGCATCATGAGGTCAACAAGAGCTGTTTAGCGTTTGCTGCCCTGTCACTGCAGTTGTGTAGGATATGTGAAGTGTGGATTGGGTCGAACAAACATGTCCAACATCACATTATGTGACCCGAATTCGTGCACGCAAACTTTACACTGTTTGGAAACGATTACAATCAATTGCAGCTACACTAAAGAGTTATCGATGGTTGAGAATGCAGAATCGTTTCAACCCTAGCTAACAGACACGTTATCCTAGTAGGTCCATGCACCACAAACCAGCGTCTTCTTAAGGTTTTGAAAATTGCGCTTCCTGCACCACCAAGTCTAATAATAAGCCCATTGCGCAATGACGTAATTTGTACCACGAACACCCCACACGGCCACCTGGGCATGGTCGTGTGTGGGGTGCTGAGCAGTGCATTGCTGATCTCCCGCGTACTCACATGCATTACTCATACCTTCCATATTTGGGCGATGCGCAATGGGCTTATAGCGTGTGTGTGTGTGTGTGTGTGTGTGTGTGTGTGTGTGTGTGTGTGTGTGTGTGTGTGTGTGTGTGTGTATGTGTGTGTATGGGTGCGTGCCTTGTTTGTTTGTCATTGATTCGCCGTGCTCGTTCAGACGAGTACCTGCCCGTGACTGTGTCCAGCGAGTCGGCGAGCACCAGCAATCCGTACCGGGGTCCAGCGCTGATGACTCTACGCGAGGACACCATCATCGGAATCATCCACCCGAGCACGATGAACATGGTGGAGGTACGGTGGGTCCCTCTCTCTCTACTTCGCCACCATTCATGCTACGGGAATTCTGCTGGATTTGGGAGAGTGCTCGATGAGAAAATCTGATTTTCTTCTGCAATTGCGTGCATGAAGAGGACATTTTTGTTGCAGAAAATGTGCTAGTTTCTGGTTTATAAAGTGCTGGATTGAAGAGGATGACTGCATGGTGAAAATGAGTGCAGAGAACACCTGATTTACTGCTGCAATTGTGTGCATGAAAAGGACACTTTTTGCTACAGAATATTGTGCTGGTTTAAAGAGAGAGAGAGAGAGAGAGAGCTGGTTTATAAAGTGCTGGATTAAAGAGGATGACTGCATAGTGAAAATGAGTACGGATGACATCACACTATCAGTACAATGACATCACAATGGCGTCATCATGCACACAGTCTATAACTGTAGGTTGTTTGCCCAGCCCGCCGGCAACCAGGTGCAGTAAAACCTCGTTACGAAGAACAACGATAAGACAAATGTTCGCTTTAGAATAACGAATAGTCATAGCTCTCTCGGATACAGTACGGTTAAACCGGAAAACTTCGATGGAGATGCTATTTTCGGTAACATCGGTACAGGTAGTGTTTACCTAAAAAACGACATAAAATTCAACATTGCCATGCCCCACAGTGTGCTAAATGCATTGTTGGTTCTGGAAAACTGGTTTACCGAAATTGTCGCGCTACCGAACCGTTGGTTTTGGGAAATACCGGAAATATTAAATCTCTCTCTCCCTCCCTCCCTCCCTCCCTCCTTCCCTCTCTCCCTCCCTCTCTCTCTCTCTCTCTCTCTCTCTCTCTCTCTCTCTCTCTCTCTCTCTCTCTCTCTCTCTCTATCTCTCTCTCTCTCTCTCTCTCTCTCTCTCTGTCTCTCCCACACACCACACACACACCAACCACAACACACAGGTGATCCGGTTCAACGTGATCACGGCCTTTGGCAACGAGGACGACGACACTACCCTATGGCTGAATGTGTGCCCGACCTGCCGCGCCGGCCCCGCATTCGCCGACGTTTCCAGCGAGTCGACACGCTTTGCCTGCAAGTATGCTTTCCAACCGGCCAGCGAGGACATCCACCGAGCGCTTTATGGCCGGCTGAGGAAGGCATGCTCGGAGGTGTGCGGAAAGGTGTGGGAGATTCCCCAGCAGCAGGGTAGGCATGCGTCGCTGTTGGAGACCGCGGGGGCGTTGGCGTCACCGTCAGCAGTAGAGGCGTCGAGATGCTTGTCTCAGCCAGTCAACGGCAGTGGTGGCGGCGTAACCCATGCCATACTCTGCCGTCACTCCGTGCTCTGCAAGAATAGTGAGTCACACTCGCGCGCACACACACGCTCACGTGTACGAACACGTACATGTACGCACCCATGCACATGTGCACAACAAGCACATGCATACACACATGCACGCACGTACAAACACACACACACACATGCACATACACATACACACACACATGCACATACACACACGCACAACATGCACCACATCTTGGCAACTGCATACTGACAGCGGAAACTGATTAATACTTTACAAAGACGGCGGTTTCAGGACTTTTTGGACTCTAAATCCCTAACGAGTACTCTATAACGTAACGATTACTCGATTGTCAAGGAATTATCGATCGCTTACCGAGTATTTGGTATAATCGTTTCAGCCCTAATAATAATGGATGGCGCCTAGTCGCGGAAATCTGGTCTGTGTTCAATGCACGTGTGTTGTAGGTGCGTGGAAGCTGCCTCTCTCGCAGGACCTGTTGCACGACATGGTCGCGCCGGTCCTATGCTCCAACTGGAGGGAGGTGGCGCGGAGAGCCGGTTACAGTGCATCCACCGTCGACAGCTGGGCGGATCAGTTTGACACGATGCTGGTGATTCCGCCGCCGGGCCAGCCGGCCACCATCACGTCGTCTCAGGAGGCGATCGTCTTCCTGCTCGAGTGGCGACACACTACCGACAATGACATGTTGCATCAGCTAGTGCGCCTGCTGAAGGCACTGGAGCTGGTCTATCAGCTCAATCTGCTTCTCTGGGCCTTGTACAGTAAGCATGTCGGCATGAGAATGTGTTGCTCTTTCTGCTGTGCTGTGTAGTGCTGTGCTGTGCTGTGCTGTGCTGTGCTGTGCTGTGCTGTGCTGTGCTGTGCTGTGCTGTGCTGTGCTGTGCTGTGATGTGCTGTGCTGTGCAGTGCTGTGCTGTGCGGTACTGTGCTGTGTAGTGCTGTTCTGTGCTGTGCTGTGCTGTGCTGTGCTGTGCTGTGCTGTGCTGTGCTGTGCTGTGCTGTGCTGTGCAGTGCTGTGCTGTGCTGTGCTGTGCTGTGCTGTGCTGTGTAGTGCTGTGCTGTGCTGTGCTGTGCTGTGCTGTGCTGTACTGTGCTGTGCTGTGCTGTGCTGTGCTGTGCTGTGCTGTGCTGTGTTGTGCTGTACAGTGCTGTGCTGTGCTGTGCTGTGCTGTGCTGTGCTGTGCTGTGCTGTGTAGTGCTGTGCTGTGCTGTGCAGTGCTGTGCTGTGCAGTGCTGTGCTGTGCTGTGCTGTGCTGTGCTGTGCTGTGCTGTGTAGTGCTGTGCTGTGCTGTGCTGTGCTGTGCTGTGCTGTGCAGTGCTGTGCTGTGCTGTGCTGTACTGTGCTTAGCTTTGCTGTGCTGTGCTGTGCTGTGTAGTGCTGTGCTGTGCTGTGCTGTGCTGTGCTGTGCAGTGCTGTGCTGTGCTTAGCTTTGCTGTGCTGTGCTGTGCTGTGCTGTGCAGTGCTGTGCTGTGCTGTGTAGTGCTGTGCTGTGCTGTGCTGTGCTTAGCTTTGCTGTGCTGTGCTGTGCAGTGCTGTGCTGTGCTGTGTAGTGCTGTGCTGTACTGTGCTGTGCTGTGCAGTGCTGTGCTGTACTGTGCTGTGCTGTGCTGTGCTGTGCTGTGCTGTACTGTGCTGTACTGTGCCGTATCCGTGACTATTGCTAATGCTAAAATATGTCTTATTGGTGCTGGTGCTGGTGGTGCTGGTGTTGCTGCTGCTGCTGCTGCTGCTATTGTTGTTGTTGTTGTTGTTGTTGTTGTTGTTGTTGTTGTTGTTGTTGTTGTTGTTGTTGTTGTTGTTGTTGTTGTTGTTGTTGTTGTTGTTGTTGTTGTTGTTGTTGTTGTTGTTGTTGTTGTTGTTGTTGTTGTTGTTGTTGTTGTTGTTGTTGTTGTTGCTGATGCTGCTGTTGTTGCTGCTGCTGGTGGTGGTGGTGGTGGTGCTGCTGCCGCTGTTGCTGTTGCTGTTGCTGTTGCTGTTGCTGTTGCTGTTGCTGTTGCTGGTGTTGGTGTTGGTGTTGTTGGTGTTGGTGTTGGTGTTGGTGTTGGTGTTGGTGTTGGTGGTGTTGGTGGTGTTGGTGTTGGTGGTGTTGGTGGTGTTGGTGTTGGTGTTGGTGCTGTTGGTGCTGTTGGTGCTGTTGGTGCTGTTGCTGTTGCTGTTGCTGTTGCTGTTGCTGTTGCTGTTGCTGTTGCTGTTGCTGTTGCTGGTGTTGGTGTTGGTGTTGGTGTTGGTGTTGGTGTTGGTGGTGTTGGTGTTGGTGGTGTTGGTGGTGTTGGTGTTGGTGTTGGTGTTGGTGCTGTTGGTGCTGTTGGTGCTCTTGCTCTTGCTCTTGCTCTTGCTCTTGCTCTTGCTCTTGCTCTTGCTCTTGCTGTTGCTGTTGCTGTTGCTGTTGCTGTTGCTGTTGCTGTTGCTGTTGTTGGTGTTGGTGTTGGTGTTGGTGGTGTTGGTGTTGGTGTTGGTGTTGGTGGTGTTGGTGTTGTTGGTGTTGGTGCTGTTGGTGCTGTTGGTGCTGTTGCTGTTGCTGTTGCTGTTGCTGTTGCTGTTGCTGTTGCTGTTGCTGTTGCTGTTGTTGGTGTTGGTGTTGGTGTTGGTGTTGGTGTTGTTGCTGTTGCTGTTGCTGTTGCTGTTGTTGTTGTTGTTGTTGTTGTTGTTGTAGTTGTTGTTGGTGTTGGTGTTGTTGGTGTTGTTGTTGTTGTTGTTGTTGTTGTTGGTGTTGGTGTTGGTGTTGGTGTTGGTGTTGGTGCTGCTGCTGCTGCCGCTGTTGCTGCTGCTGCTGCCGCTGTTGCTGCTGCTGCTGGTGCTGCTGCTGTCGCTGTTGCTGCTGCTGCTGCTGCTGCTGCTGCTGCCGCTGTTGCTGCTGCTGGTGCGGCTGGTGCTGCTGTTGCTGCTGCTGGTGCGGCTGGTGCTGCTGTTGCTGCTGCTGCTGCTGCCGCTGTTGCTGCTGCTGCTGCTGGTGCTGCTGTTGTTGCTGCTGTTACCACTATTGCTAATACTAAAAGGTGTTTTGTTGAACGCACAACCCAATGATGATATGAATGCAGGAAGAGCAAGGAATTGAAAAAATTCTGCTACCGCCCTTTTGGCTGCTCTTGCTGCTGCTGCTGTGTATGCTGTGCAGATGAACGAGTGCAGACACGGCCCGACTCGCCCATGGATCTGGAGAGTAGGTGCGCGGCGCACAGCATCAGCCTGTCGACAGTCATGGATGACGACGACGACGATGACGACGACGGTAACGACACCAACAACTCGGGCAACGAATCGGACGACGAGGCCAGCAGGCATATGCACTCGCCGCCGTCTCGCCTGGCTGCCGATATCGACATTCCCGACCACATACCCAGGGATATGTTACAATTCATACACTTTGGTGCGGCGGCTGCTGCGGCTGCTGGAGGAGGAGGCGCTCGCGCAACGAATCCGTCCGCGCTGCTGGAGCCGAATCGTGCCAGCGTGGCGCCGACACCCACCATTGACAGCCTGGACTCTGCGGACGATCACGTGCCGCACGTCAGTTCCGCGCATGCTGCCGTCGCCACGGCGACAATCCACCTCCAGGGGGACGCGCCCGCGCCACCAGTTCCGTCTCGCCAGGCCCTGGCCAGTGCTGCCGACGACCACAGTAGCAATTCAGACGCGGAGCACAGAGAGTCGATCAGCAGCTTGGAGGAAAACCCGCTGGCGTTCGGGCACGACATTGTCAACTCGCCCATGCACGCTCAGCGCGGTAGCCCGATGACGCCCGAGCATCCATGGCGTGGCACGCCGGTGGCAATGCCCTACTGCCACCACTCGCACTCGCAACAGTCCCCCGTGCAGGAGACGCGCAACGGCGGAAAGCTCGAACACGACAGCTACGCTCCCGGCACTAGTTGGCTCACGTTCGGCGCGGGCCGGAGTGCTTCTCCGAACAGCTTCCTCGCACCCGCACCGGAAAAGGGTCTGGCAAGTTCGTCTCTCCAGCTGCACAATGTGCCTGGCGAGGTCAGTGGCAGAGCTTGGTCGCAGTCTCCAACGAAAACGGTAGCTTCTAAAACTGATATCACGACATTTGCGTCCGCAGAGCGTGGAGGGGGCAAGTCATGCCAAGACGGTAGCGATGACGGCGAGCTTCAGAGCTCTGTGTACGATGACGACGACGTTAATACAGGGGAAACGCATCGTCCGCTGACCGGCAATAGCATATCGTGCGAGAGTCGCGCCACGTGGATGGCAAACCGGCCGCTCGCGGCGCCCGCGCAAGCGGCACCATCACCACCACCGCCACGACAAGCCAGTCGGTCGTCGCCGCCGCCACCGCCGACGCATGGGGGAAGTCCCCTGGGCTCACCGCACGTCCAGGCGGGCACCGGTGGCAATGGAATGATGGCGCTGAACATGTCGCAGTGCTCGCATCCTCGCCCCATTCCCGCCGCCGGTGGTGCACCGCCGTTGCACGCTACACAGCCCCGCACGTCCGCCGGTACGCCAGCGCTACCGTCCACTCAGCAAAGCGTGGGCTCGCTGCAGATTTACAACAACATCGACGGCTTCTCCCCCGTTCAGTACACCCCACCGCCGACGTCGGCATCGCTATCGCACGAACGACGCACGCCGGAAGTGTTTGAAGTGGGCTTCGTCGACGTCGAGATCGACACGAGCAGCAACGCCACCGCCACCGCCGCCCCAGCTCCTCCGCCACGGGCCCCAGCCGGAGTGCCGAGCGCCCACGGCAACGGCGAACGGCAGCGCGAGCGTCGCCGTCATAGCACCGGGGCGTCCGGCGCCTACGTGCTCCCTTCGCAGCTGATGCGTTTCCGCAGCTTCCAGAACTCCACGGCGGCGGTGGTGTCGGCTGCCAACGCCAGCGTGCGGAACAACCCTGGAGGGTTTCAACCCGCACACCACCACCACCAACACCAACACCAACAGCCTGCATATCTTGAGCTGACGTGCACCCCGGGTGATGGGCGCAGTTCGGAGCGAGTACCGTCGCGGCCCGACAGCACGCCGTCGTTTTACATCGATCAGCGCGAGTGGTCGGTCATCGAGGCCGAGGCTGACTCCTGCAGCAAGTCCAGCTCGTTTGTCACCATTCCCACCAGCTTTGTCAACGTCCACACGTCTCAAGGTGAGAAACTACATTGTAGTCGCACTGGTCTGATAGGGGCTACAGCTGCTGACTCGCAACCATATCGCCGACATGAAGCTTTGAGCCACAACATATTCCAAACGGACCCCACTCTCTTTCATACGCGAATACTGTTTCATGGGTATTTTTGCTTATACGCTCGGACGTCTCTTATCCGGGCACCTTGGGACTGGGCACTCCCCGTATCTCAGATTTGCCCGTACCTCAGGATAACTCATCTACCATGAATGATATCGGTATTTTAAGGACATTATTTGGCACCTATTGCACATGTTCAGGTTACAAGACGAATCCATTGATAAAATGTGTGGATTACACAGCGAATAAGCACTTGTGCATACGAAAAAAAGTTCAACCCCCAAATTTGAAGCATTTTTTGCCATAGGATCTCAAGCTGAAAATGCCCGGTAGAGAGACGTGCCCGTATCTGAGGCGTCCGGATAAGAGACGTTTGAGTATAGAAGGGTGCACACACACACACATACGATAATCCGTAGCACTGTTCTATCTTCTCCCGGCCGATGTGCAGAGTTTGAGAACGCGTACAGACAGGGCGAGGTGGCTGCATGGACCACCTCACTAGAACCGGATGATGGCCACTCACGTAAGTCACATGAGCCATTCTGTTTTAATTGCAATAGTCCAGTTCCGCAAGAACTCTTCCACGGATTTAAAAAAAGAAAGAAAAAAAGGAGTAATCAAACACCTGCTCGGCTGTAACTCAATTTCGCGTATAAGCGACCATCAGGCAGCACATACGGTAGCTTACTGTGTGAAAGGTAGTTACGGCTGAATAGTTTGATTTTCTCTCTTTGGGCGTGTGTGTGTGTGTGTGTGTGTGTGTGTGTGTGTGTGCGTGCGTGCGTGCATGTGTGTGTGTGTGTGTGTGTGTGTGTGTGTGTGTGTGTGTGTGTGTGTGTGTGTGTGTGTGTATGTGTCTGTGCTTGCGTGCGTACGTACGTGTGTGCATGCGCGTGTGCTGTTTGTTTGTTTAGCTGTATTTACTTCACCATAAGCACGGGCATTATCTGCCTTCTCACTGGGCGTATTGCCACATATAAAATCGCCAACACTCCAAAAACACTCCAAGATCGTGCCTTGTGTAAGACGATAGTGTAACTTGATAACAATGCCAGAAAGACGAAGCAAACTCTAAGAGCACCGAAGAAAAACTCTACCATGAACAAGAAAGCCACCCAGAGAAGGATATATCTTGCTCAAAGGAACAGTCCTGAAAAGGTGCAAGAAAACCAAAAAAGGATACAAGAAAAGAAACGAGTGCAAAATTCCGTACTGCGCCGTACGGTGCGTGAGAACCCCATATGTGGGATCAGCGGAAACCGTTGCGGAGAAGTTCAGGACACGCATTGCCAAAAAGAGAAATGTGAAGAGGTTGAAAGTACAAGTGCGACTCCATATACATGCATCTGCCAGGGGGTGCTTGCACCCAGCGCTGGATGACAGTAAGAGCTGACAGACAGTAGAGAAAGAACTAACGGAAGAAGAGAAATACTACAGCGCTGCATAACAAAGATCAAACTCCTCTGAAAGATTGAAAATTCAGAGCCCAAATCGAGGGCATGTTATTGCTTCACGAGGTAGCTGGGTCAAAGAGTGGTGCGATCAATACCGTAGGGACCGTAGCATGCCTGATGCCGCTACACATTTCAATAGAACTGCTACGAGGCGAGTCGGCGACAAAGTGATAAAAGTGTCCCTCAACTAATGAAAAGTGTTGATGCTCCCTTTTCTATGTATAAAATGTTCTGCTTTCCAGCATCATCAAGACCCGACCCCAGCTCCTTGTCGCTATCCCTGGATACACCGGGTGCTGTGCAGCGCCATAACCCGATCCCTGGCCAGGCTGCCACGGCAACGATGACGGCAGCACCGGCAGGCGCTGCCACGGCGAAATCTTTGTCGTCGCCGCCGACGTGCGCAGTGCCACCGCCGCCTCTGCCGCCGTTGCCCCCGACGACCGGCTCCGGCGGCTACAACCGCAGCCACAGCAGCGGCAGCTGCAGCAGCATGGTCGACTCTCCGATATACCTGAGCAGCAGTGCTGGGCATGTGGCAGTGGCGAGCAGTACTGGGCCGACGCTGGACCGGGTGCCTTCTAAACGTGAGTGTTGGAACAAGAAGAGTGTGTGTCTAATTCTGATGTATTGTAAGTCAACAAATTTTCGGCGCACATTTATTTTCGGCTATTTTCGGCCTGGTCATATTTGGTCCGAAATTTGTTTTGCAAGGTTCAGTGTGACAGTGTATACAGGCAGCAGCAGTGCAAACCGAAAGTTTAGTGCAGCCGAAATGTGTTTTAGCCCCGGGAGGCCGAAATTTGAACGGGCCGAAAATTAGTAGACTAACAGTACTGCTGAATGAAATCCGGTCAAATCCGGTCAAATCCGGTCAAATCCGGTCAAATCCGGTCAAATCCGGCCAACAGCTCAATGGACATGTTACATGCACAGTACATTAAGTAGATGTGAGTTGCAGTATCACATGTTCAACAGGACCTCTCTTATCCAGGCACCTCCCGCATACAGGCACCTCCGATACCCAGGCACCTCCGTTATCCAGGCACCTCCCGTAGCCAGGCACCTCCCGTATCCAGGCACCTCCGATACCCAGGCACCTCCCGTATCCAGGCACCTCCCGTATCCAGGCACCTCCCGTATCCAGGCACCTCCCGTATCCAGGCACCTCCCGTATCCAGGCACCTCCCGTATCCACGCACCTCCCGTATCCACGCACCTCCCGTATCCACGCACCTCCCGTATCCACGCACCTCCCGTATCCACGCACCTCCCGTATCCAGGCACCTCCCGTATCCAGGCACCTCCCATATCCAGGCACTCTACAGGCAAGTACATACAGTCGAATAAACGCCTGAGCAGAAGCTCGGCTATGCAGTACTGTATATTATTCTATGCAGAGAGACAAGCACAGTCAAACCTCTTTAGGACAAACACCAAGGGACCAATGGTATTTGTTCATGATAACGGGAGTTCTTCTCATCAATATCTCGTACCCAATGAATACACAGTGATTTATCCAAAAGAGTTAGGAATATGTGTCCTTCAAAAGCGAAAATTTGTCTTATCAGTGTTCTTCTTAATGAGGTTACCAGCATGAATAACTGTCCCACACCTCCTCCCTGTGTGTTGATGCCCCGCCACTCTGCTCGCGTGCACAGAGATTCGTCTGGGGATGATACACCGCCTGGCGCAGCACATCGTCAGTCGCCACGGTGACGACTGGGTGCTACTGGCCTACGAGCTCGGCCTCACCTTTGCCGAGGTGGAGTCGCTGGAGGCGAGCTACGGGCGCATGGTCGAGCGTATCTACCGCCTCATGCAGTCCTGGCTGGACGAGAACGGGTCGGAGGCGGCCAGCAAGCGCACGCTGGTCGGCATACTGCGCGACCTGAAGTGGCAGGACTCCGCCGATCTGCTGGCGGGTAGGTGTATAACTGATATTGCGATACTGTATAGTGTGGACCTATGTCATGAGTGTCAAGTGAGTGACTGACGGAATACAAGGCAAACCTTTGAAAAAACAGCTGGCTGTCATGCAACGCGGGTTGCATGCCAAAATGGCCGTTGAGTAACTCCCAACGCCCCAGTTTTTAAGCCGAGATTGGCTGTATTAGCTCCGGAGATAAGCCAGTTGTGCGCTCCGCTGTTCATGGAGTGACCCATCCCTTTACAAGGCGCATCTTTCCACAAAGTAGAAAGAAAGAAAGAGGAACAGTGGACGCTTGGTCTCCTACCAAGCATCCACCATTCCTCTGTCTAGCAAGCATGAAGCTTATCCCCCCCCCCCCCCCGGGCCTACAGATCCACTCAGACTGATTTGATACCTGACTTCGGTTGGGAATGGGACTGATGATGAGCACTGGCCCCACTAGCTATGTCCAGCCAGGTGAAGCAATAGGTCTTGATGCCTCCCCAGCCTACAGTTAGAATTGACTGTGGTCCACACAGACGTATACCCCCCCCCCAAGTCGTTTATACCTTTGCCTTTACAAGTACAGTCAGACCTCGCTATTAAAACCGCACGCATCCGTTGTCCACAAAAAATATCCGGATAGGCGAGGGAACCGGATAATCGACCACACATACTGTAATAGCCATGTATGCATGACATATGCTGTAAATCGCTAACCAAAGATTTTCTTCCGGATGACGAGAGATCCGGATAAAAGAGGACCGGACAAGTGAGGTCTGACTGTACTTCTGCATGTACATAATCCTCCTGTTGGTGTGTTTTTCGTCTTGTCCTCCGTCTATGCTCTAGATCTTCTGGCCAGACAGTGTAGTAGTCATTATTTATCTACTCCTGTCGTGGACATACCCAGCCCTGCACAGAAGCCAGCTCTGGAGAGTACTGCCGGGGTGGTAATGGGCGCCGACCCGGACAACCATGTTTTCCACACGGGAAGTATTGACTAGAGGTGTGTGTGTGTGTGTGTGTGTGTGTGTGTGTGTGTGTGTGTGTGTGTGTCCGTGTGTGTGTCAAATCCTTGCCGGTGATATACAGAGTGCAGGGGTAGAGGACACCCTCCCTCTCCGACGATAGTGATTCGAATGCGTGACTGCCACCTCTAGGGTCGCTATGAGCGCTTAACTTTATCATTCCATTGATTGAACGTACCGGTCCAGCAATATTGACTGACTTCCATGGGTTTCGGCCGAACCGAACTGTGTGAGACAGTGCACGCTAGCTTACCAGAGTGAGCGGGGCTGTATTATGTCTTTGTGTGTGAGGGAGTGTGTATGCGTGGGCAATGTCGTGGCTGGGAATGTGCACCGAGGGCCCGGCTCATGTTTGGACTTTCAATTTTCGTGATCCAAGATTTCACACATGATTTCGACCTATTTCCACTGCAGCCATTTTTTGTAGATACAAGTTCAGGCATAATCCAAAATGATGGTCTGAGCTGCCGCTGATAACTTCCCCATGATTACGAAGAGCCTTTCTTATGAGCTGATAATCATCATTTCTTTTTAAGATTTTCCTTATCAGTTGCATTTTTTAAAACTTTGAAGCTCCATTGTAGCCCTGTCATAATTATTTTCAGTACACCCAACTTGCACTGGGCACACAAACAGTCCTTGGCTACACTGCTCGTACAGTAACTTGTCCAAAATTCCACCCAGGAGGGCTCTCATCAGGGATACAGGTTGCATTGCAGTTGCATTTCTTTGGAGTCACACTTGGCAGCAGCCGGCCGGGGAGTTGCATAGACCCGCTGCTTGACACACAGTGTGAAACTCTGCCGTCCTAGCACTGTAGTCCGGATACTCGGAGAGTCCTCAGTGAATGAACAGTTATGTACACGTACTCATGTTTGAGCGGTTGCCATTCGGATTCCACACTTGGATCGGCAACCTCATTGGAAGATACTAGTAACGCACAGACGCTATGCAACTAAAACAAGAGCCGCAGCTGGAAGGAAGACATTGCAAGGTGCCCATTGCACACACCACTCACAATGTACCTGAAGTGCATAGCGTCCGGAGATGGACAAAGAGCACACAAAACGAAGGTAGAAGCAATATCGAATCCTCATAGCAGCAATATCTTGAAAGCATACTTGAACTTATAATTATAATCATATAAGACACATCTCTGTACAAAGCATAGTGCACTGGCACAGCAGCAAACAAGTCACACACATCAGTGACATCGCTCACGCTCAACAGGAACAACAGCTAGCATGCACGGAGAAGCAGCAAACGCACACAAAGCTAACATAATGAACAGCAGCAGCAGCAGCAGCAGCATCAGGGGTAGAACGTCACTGGTCACGCCGGTCTCTTCTCTGAGACAGTGTACAACACGGGACATACAGGCAGCGCCCACAAACAAGAAAGCAGCA
Organism: Sycon ciliatum; assembly: GCF_964019385.1. NCBI lineage: Eukaryota > Metazoa > Porifera > Calcarea > Leucosolenida > Sycettidae > Sycon > Sycon ciliatum. The sequence continues at coordinate 26,250,591 of NC_088655.1, read as the reverse complement.
CTGGCCCGCAGAAAAAGTAAAGTGTCGTGTTCGCTCCCCGAGGGAACTCACGACGACCGCTAACACCCGGTAAATCTAGCCAGCAAAGAGGATGGATAAAAGAAAATAGACTTAAGAGAGTAAAAAAGAGTTGTGGGGAAAAAGTACGCAAGAAAATATGGCAAGGATGACGTTAAAAAGTGATCCGGCTCAGTGAATGGACTTTCAGTGAGGGATAAAGCAAGGGTATCTATACTGTCCAGGTATTATGGACTCGGCTGAGTATCTGTACTACATATGGGAGGGTCAGAATGGGGGGGGACTGCGTTACTGGACATGACTGTGTACACATGTGCCCAGGGAAAGTCCCGCACCAGCTACATAATAATGCTGCGCACTGAGCCAGTGACCACAACAATACATCCTATCTATAGCATGGCCCACTGGTAGAGATAGACAGTTGTCTATGGCCCACGGGGTAGAGATAGACAGTTGTCTATGGGCCACGGGTACATGTACAGAGCTACAGACATTACAGTACAGTATGGCCCACTGCCACTGGTGCACACACAGAGTTTCATGTACACACAGTACTACTATGCCTATGGCCTACTACTACTAGTACAGCGGTGCCATGATAATGTCCAATGGCCTACCCGAATAGGGTTGCTATGGATACACACCACGGCAACACCGGGCCAGTGTCGCCATGGTAATATTCAAGGGGCTACTGGAACAGACTGTGCTGCGATGGCTACATACTATCGCCCACTGGTACATTGTTTGCAGGTGCCATTGCAGGCTTGCAATAGACATTCAGCGTCCGTTAGCGTGCGCCGATAATAGTGTACTAGCGACGCCGGGGAGTGAACGAGAGACCGGAGGAAAGCAGGCTTGTACAGGTGTGTGTGTGTGTGTGTGTGTGTGTGTGTGTGTGTGTGTGTGTGTGTGTGTGTGCGCGCGTGGGTGTGTGCGCCCGCTTCATAGCGGCAGAGACACAGAGATGTCACGCGCGCCAGGTCCAGAGCCAAACCAGTAGTACAGTAGCAGTCAGCAGCTTGCTCACACGGCAACGGCTGTCTTCTTCGTCATGCTGACCACCTGCGTACTGACCTTATCCACGTCGCCATTCATCTCATCCAGCAACCTGTTCTGCCCCTGGAGCTCATCGCCCGCCTGCAGCGCCATCACCTTCATACGCTGGAGACTCTCCGACACGGCTCCCAGCGGGGAATCCCCTTCGGCGGCCGTTGTCGCCGGGTTGCCGTGGGCGACGGCGGGCGGCGACGATCCGGGCACCGTCGACGCAGTTGCCGACGACGACACCGGAATCGCCACCTGGAAGATGTCGGTGATGCGCGGCGCGCACAGCGCGATCGTCGTCTGTTTTCCGTCAGCGCCGGTGCTGATCAGGTTCGCCTGGTGGGCGTCAACGGCGATCAACATTACGTTGTCGCTGTCCAGAACCGTGCCGGCGGAACTCTGCAGCACAACGTTCACTTTGCTGCTACTGTCGCCACCGGATGTTGCCTGGCCAGAGCTCGCGTGCGGGTACAGCCCGATGCGACCGGTTAGCATGCGCGAGTTGCCTTCGGTCGTGTACAGTACGCAGTGCGTCGACGCGGCGCCTGCGCCCGTGCGATGGACGTCGGCGGCGTGCTTCGACGACGACCTCATCGCCGGGAAGAACGACGTCACCTGCCCGAGGAGGCGCTCGGCGACCTTCAGGTGCTCGCCCATGCCCTTCAGTTTGGCGTGGCTGCGCTCCAGGGACTCGCGCTGGGCGTCCAGCTCCACCGCCGCTGCGCCCAGCGTGCGTTCGCTGTCCGCGGCCAGCTCCTGCAGCTCTATCATCTTCTGCTGCACGGCACTGGAGTCGTCATCTTGCTGCTGCTGTTGTTGTGGTTGCTGTGATGCTGCCGTGCTAGCAGAAGAGTGTGCCTGTGTTTGCCGACAGAACGAGATGAGGCAATCGCGTCGAAACATCTGAATGGCGTTCAGCGCAGACGAGGCGCTCTTCAAATACGACAGCCACAGCTCGTTGCCATTGGCCAGGCACTCGCGGGCACCCACGCCGGTCCAGCTCATCGCCGACGGTTGACCATCACTGGGCGGCGGGTTGCCCGTCAACACCATCGTCTTATAGCCAGTCCAGGTGTACGAGAGGCGAGCGTCAAGCAGCGCCGTCAGATCTACGCTCACGTAGATCGTCAGCATGTCCGGGTCGGCCTCCACGTCCCAGACCTTGCACAGCGCGATGGCCAGCTTGTCCTTGAACAGGTACAATTTGCAGATGCACCATTTGCGCTGACTTTCCACCCACACAGAGCAGGGCCAACGAAACACATCTCCAAACGGCTTGGACATTATCGTGCTGCGGAAATTACCCTCCGACTACGGTGAATTGTGGAATGCAAGATGGATCTAAAACAAAGTAAACCTTATACGCAGGTAAGGATATCACATCCACACCACACCATCAGATCATTTTTTGGCAGAGTTTGGGAATTACATGTACTAGTATTATTTTCTCTTCTTGCTCAAAGACAAAAGTGCAACGTGGAGTTTGAAGTTTGAACATAATCCGCGCGGGCATGACGTCAATCCCGTACGTCTTACGTAACGCGGCCTTCCCGGTGCCGCCCTAGCGCCCTGGCGATATTTCGCCATAGCAACGAAAGCAGGAAAAAACAGGAACTGTCCGGTCGAAAGGTCGTTTGACTATTTCGACATCATTAATTTTTTGAACTAACTTCTTCATCCTTCTTGTCAGAATCTTGATCTACTCACAGCAGACTGTGGCAGTCTCCATTGCGGATTGTTTGGCGTGGTCAAGCTACAAAACTTCAGGCTGCTTGCCGTACTGCATCATTCTAATCTTGGCCGCCAGCAGTTCACCTCGTAGTATTTGTAGGAGCAGAGCAGCAGCTCGTGTGTCTGTTGGAAAAGTGTGAATTTGATTACAGTTTTTTGGAACGACAGAAGTGCTCACACCTGCCCACGCCTCTCGTTGTCTGAAACTGTGAACGCTCGGCTGTGCTCGTGATGGAATTCTCTAGTGAACGCGCTACGAGTAGACCTACGATGCTGTAGTCTGGACAGCACATGGTCAGGTGTATTCCTCCAATATCAGAGCTCGTGTCCGATAGAGAGATTGCAGCCCCAGGAATTTGAGTACAGTCTGGTACAGTATTTCCTTTGAGACTGAATATCGATTTCCGCCAACGCCTTATTCACGATGTTTGGCCTCATTGTTCCTGGACGATTGGTGAGTTGATTTGTGGAACACTGACTCACACTCATATTCTCACAAATTTCCTTTCGAATAATATTCAATAAAACGATGAAAATGTGAAGAAATTGTGTAGAGAAAAAAGGAATCTTCGTTGTACTAAAGGACGCTGAAAACAAAATTGAACTATTATAGAAAATCTAACTTAGAGAAATAACACTAAATGTATTCAACGTCCACATTACGGCTATTTCATGACCGAACCGTTGATTACGTTTCTCCGGAAATGAATTTGTGAAAAGCAGCAATTGGGGGTGAGTACGTCTGTACTGTACATGTACTGTACTTTGTGTGTGTACACAACTTGAAAATGATGGCGTGCCCCTCAACAGTTTCCCGGAGAAATGTTGAATTGCAGGGCAATCCCGGGGTTCACGGCTGCGCTTGGAAGCGGCCCGTCGCATACAGAAAGCAGTTGATCTCTGAAGCCCGGGTGGCGCCATGCACATCGGTTGGTCAGGCCATGGCCGGACCAACTCTTTGGCCACCAACGTGCAACGGGGGTGTTAACTGCTGAGCCGTTATGTGTACCCACCATTAATGTGTTGGGCCTGCAAGCCACACAGGAGTCCTTTGCGGGACAAGACGGGGACTGGTTAATTTACAACGAGCAGGCGCATATAATGCAGATGAGAGAGAGAGAGAGAGAGAGAGAGAGAGAGAGAGAGAGAGAGAGAGAGAGAGAGAATGCGGATAGAGACAATGCTGCGACAAACATTGCACACTACATTGTACATATCTGCTGGTGAGCTGATCTACTCACCTCCCACCGCTTTAGGAGCTGTATCTGCACCTTGATCCTTGAAGGGTGGTGGCGTTCCTACGGATGCGGAAAGCCCGGCTTCCAGCCGAGTCTCACGCGAACCGTGAATTTTTTTTGTACATATCCCTTTCCGGCAAAGAAAAGGGTGTGTGTGTAAAAAGGGGGGGGGGGGGGCAGGAATCATGCACAAAGTATGACCGACCCTGGTATGGCCGGACCAATCTAAAACTGCTTCCACCGCTCCTGTTATTCCGTGTCTTGTTCCTGGTCCAAGTCGTTATGTGTGTATGTGTACGTGTGTGTGCACGTGTGTACTGTATCAGCGGGTGTGGTGTAAACCAGGCTAAAATTAGTGACGGCCAATTCGGCAGCCTTGCAGGCTGTTGAATGATGTAGTCCCAGCACACGTTGCTATGTCTAACATAGCTTGTTCGCTATCATCGCTTCAGCGATGGGCAGGTGTAAGTTAGCAAGTGTGTGTGTGTGTGTGTGTGTGTGTGTGTGTGTGTGTGTGTGTGTGTTGTCCTGGCTGCTGCCGTTTCTGTTCCAGGTGCAAGGCGGCCCGCAGCAGGTGTCCGACGACCAGTTCCTGTTTGCGCTGGAGCAGCCGGACGGTGTTCGTCACATTGTGATCTTCATGACCGGCGAGGTGCCGTTCGGCGACGGCTTCGGTGGCTCCATCTACCTGGGCTGGCCGGAGAGCTGCGGGGACGGCGGTGGTGGCCGCGGTGTGGCCTGGCAGTACCTCGGGCATATTGCCAATGACAAGCCCAGCGCCATATTCAAGGTACCGTATTTGCCCGAATATGAGTTGCACCTTTTTACACTTAACTTCATGGCCAACAAAGGGGGTGCGACTTACAATCGAGCATGACTTACTACTGAAGTGAATGTATCAAAACGACAATGACATGGACCTGGAAATGGGGGGGGGGGGGGGGGGTGCGACTTACAATTGAGTGTGACTTATAATGGGTGAAGTATGGAAAGTTCCAGCGCGAGCTTGGAGCGTACTGTAGAACCGGAAAGTCTAACGAGTCACAAAGTCTAGCGTTTTAGCGACCGATTGTTTTCGTTAGCTGAAGAAACGTAATCGCGGACCCGGTTTGAGATGTCTGTGTAAAGATGTGTATACAGATGGGTGGCCAGGTAGCATTTCTGCACGTTATCATGCCAAAAATTACAAAAACATAAACCTTTTGGTCGTTAAACTTTCCGATTTTACAGTACTGTGTTTGAGAATAGCGATACAGTCCAATGCCACAATGATCACAGAACATCATCTGAGTCACCGAAGTGGTCCAGAATCGAGCGATAGCGATAAAGAGTAATGCCACGATGATCACCGTACCTCGGGCACATCGCCAACTACACGCCCGGTGCTCTCTTCAGGGTGAGTTCCAGCGTGAGCTTGGAGCTACCGTGACACAACACCCATCACTGAGCAGACTACAGTACCTATGGGCAAGAGTACATAACCAGATAACCAAGAGTGTGCAACTCCTACCTCGAGCTGTGATGGGTTCACCCACGGCGGAATGTTTGCTTTCTTTCACTTTTGAACACGATTTGTAAAAGGCGTTATGGGGCAACCGTGGAAGTTAAGAAGCGAAGTGTGCGTCTGTTGCCTTACTTGTGTTTGTTGTGTTGGTTTTGTTTCTGTTTCGAATCTTTATTCTCACGTTGTTGTTCTTGTTCTTGTCGTGGTTGTTGTTCTTGCTTCGAATCTTTATTCTCACGATGGCCTGTGGCCAATAAGGGGCCGTCCGTAAATATCGATGTTTTTTTTAGAGACGATATTCGTTCGTATGGGGGGGGGGGGGAGGGTTTTTTGACGCTGTTCGTTGTTTTTCGCGGAAAAAAATATCGATCTTCACATACGCTATTTTTAGGTATGCACCTTGTACTTGCTTGTCGCGGCTCGTGCACCATGCAGCATGCAGGCACTTGAACCGTGTGACTTGTACTACTACTACAGTCCATTTCAAAACTATAGACGCGTACCTAGGCAAAAACCGTTATGCCAGCATCTATACCACATAAAATCTGTGATCACTTTGTGCATAAATTTTTCCAAATTGGGCGTCTGTTATCCAATCCTTTAGAAACTATATGAGAGCAATTGTGGAGCGATCCTGAGCAATATTCCGAAAACTATTCTCAAAAAGTTCCAGGCAAATTTGAAATATTTCAAAAACCCTACGCGTCTATAGTTTTGAAATGCACTGTAGTACTGCAGCACGTATTATGTACCTACTGTAAAAGCAGAAATTTTGTAATATTTTCGGTATTCTCCAAAATCGGCAGTTCGGTGGAGGGAAATTTTCGGTAAAACCCGTTTTCCAGGCAAGTGTGCTAGTACTACATGTATACAGTATCGGTTGTACCGAAAATTTCGGTGCGTTTTATTTTCGGTAGAAATTGTCGGCACCGAAGTTACCGAAAATTTCTGCTTTTACAGTACAGTCAAACCTTGTTAGGACGAACACTGATAAGGCGAACTTTCCATTAGTACGAACTAAGGCCAATCCTATGGTTGGCCAGGCATCAATTCAAGTCAAAATTATTCGTTTACGACGAACTTCTGTACAGTGAACTTTCGTGAAGACGAACTTTTTTCAAGTGTGATTTGAACAAAGTCAGTGTGATCATGTACATGTAGTACGAACTTTCGGTCCACAAGCGTGCGCGTGGGCTGGCTGCCTTTTTTCTTCTTTTTTTCGTCGAGGTCATATTGTACGTACAGTGCAAATTGTTTTCAAGCGTGTTTTGAACAAAATAATCAGTGCGTTGTACGAACTTTCGACACAGTCGTGATTCATTGCACTTTGTCATTGTACTTACATGTACCTGTTTCTGGCTTATGCTAAGAATAACATGCTTCCCATGTACCACAGCATGCACCTTCACGTAAATACAATCCATCTGATATGCATATCGATTTTTCGTCAGATCTGGATAAGAAGAACTCCCGATAAGACAAACAAATTTGTTCGGTCCCTTGAAGTTCGTCCTAACGAGGTTTGACTGTAGCTGTACACACAAGCCGTTCAATATAAAAAATATCGGTCCACTGCATAAATGTATGTATGTTCGTATTAGGGGGGAGAGTCTGGGGAGATAGGAACAAATATCGTCTCTAAAAAAACATCGATATTTACGGACGGCCCCTAAGAGATGTTGTTGTTGTTGGTTGTTGTTGTTGCTGCTGCTGTTGTCGTTGTTGTTGTTATTGTTTTTGAATTCTTTATTCTCACGATGGCACCATCGCCAATAACTAACAATAAGAATTGTTGTTGTTCTTGTTGTTCTTGTCGTCGTCATCGTTGTTGCTGTTTCAGGTAACCCCCGTCAAGCCGTCCGAGGGGATCAGCAACCCGTTTGGCGCCGCTTTCCCAACGCCGGCCACCGCCGCCGCCCTGGCAACGCCCGTCGTGCAGGTGGGCATCGTTGTGACGCCGCTACTGCAGATCCAGCAGGAGACACCGCTGCCCGGTGCCCAGGTGAGCACGGCCGACACCATGACGGTGTTCCCGCGGAAGTGTGTCGAGAGCTGCTACAACTACATGACGTCGTTTGCGCTTACGCAGGCCGAAATGACGCCGCAGCCCGGCGAGAGCTTTGTGCCCGCGTCCGCGCTGCAGAAGTGGTTCGAGAACTTCATGCGCAAGCTGCAGCTCAACCCCAACTTCTGGAAGGAGTGATGATGATGTCGAGACTTATCGCGTGAAAATGATGATGATGTTGTGAGTTCCCTCATGAAAATGATGATGACGTCATGACTTCCCTCATGAAAATGATGATGACGTCATGACTTCCCTCGTGAACATGATGATGACGTCATGACTTCCCTAGTGAAAATGATGATGATGTCGTGACTTCCCTCGTGAAAATGATGACGATGACGACGGTAATGTTCATGCTTCGGCCTTGAGCTCATTGTGTTGCGATCTCTGCACATGTTGAACTTGTGACGGAGTTCACTGACCACTGTCATCTTCTACTGGAGATCATAGCGCAGCATTACGTACACTCTACTCCACTGTCACTGTGCTCTGCTCCTGGAAGGCTGTTGTTGGACACCGCTCAGTGGTACACACCGTGCGAGTGGTGCGGTGTGCGTTGCTTGCCGGCCAAGGCGGCAGCATCTGTGTCTGCTCCGCAAGTAGTCTGTGTAGAGCCGGTTCTGTGGTAGGCGCATGTCACTGCTCCCAAAAATGGGGTATCATTGATAGTACCCCATTTGGGGTGGGGCATGTCCCTGCCCAAAAAGAGGTCTTATTGATAGTACCCCTTTGGGGGGGGGGGGGCGGGGCGTGTACCCACCACATAACCGGCTTGACACATACTACTTCCGCACCCACGGTAGAATGGCGGGCGTTGCTCAGCGACCGTCTGCAGTCCACCGTGCGACGGCTGAGGCAGGCACAACTCCATCAAGGCTTGCGTCGGCGTAGCTAGCTATGCTGTGTATGGCAAGCGCCGCTGCCACAGACCAGATGTTTGCGACACCAGGTAACTCGACGACTTTGCTTCCTCCTGGTGGGTGCCCTGAGTTTTGCTCCATTTTTAGAACTCTCTTAGTTGTTTCCCGCCATCACACAGAGGTTGTGTGCCTTTTTTAATCCTATTCATGCCAGATCTTGTTTTTCGAACTGACAGATTCGGCTCATCGCTAGAATTGTTTTTAAAGAAACTTGAATTGATTCTTTCGTCGTACGCTGTGTTGCGTTCTGCTTGCCAAGAAGCCCTTGAGCTTGCCCGAATGCACCGTTTGTCTGTGTGTGGTGTGTGTGTGTGGTGTGTGTGTGTGTGTGTGTGTGCGGCCACACCATCTGACGTGTGTGTGTGTGTGTGTGTGTGTGTGTGTGTAGGGATTCACTGGCCAGAAAAAGCCACTTCATAGTTGTGTGGTGTAGACCAGGCTGAATAGTGGTGGTCAATTCTTCAGCCTTGCAAGCTGTCCAATGGTGCAATCCCAGCACAAGTTGCTATGGCTTCTGCTGTAGCATCGCCTCCGGCGAAGGGCGTCAAAAGGTGTGTGCATGTGTGTGTGTGTGTCAAGACAAATCCAGGCCTGATTGGAATCTTTTATCATTCCACATAACAAAATTAGAATTATACTTCGCCACGTCATGAAACAGTGGACAGAGAGACTCTGTGGGCATTGTACTGGGTTACGTAATTCTTATAAAATGAGGCAAGTTAAATGACAGAGCGTGATGCCATGGAACAAAAAAAAACAATAACTAAAGAATATGCTTGAAGACATGCTACGGTCAAGGGCGGGCGTGGGAGTAAAAACGGCAATGGCTTGCTGAACAAGAAGAATAGCAGCGAGCAGACATGCATGTGTGTAAATCCGCGGCACAAGCGCAGGAGGGAGAGTTTTGGTACGTGATAACAGAGTCGAAAGCAGCAAAGTCTGAAACATCGGAGAATTTGGCAAGGCGTGAAAACTGCAGTATGTCAGCTGCATCATTTCGGCAGAAAATCAAGCGTTGATGTCCTTTCTAGGCCGTTAGCGTATGAGTGCATGATTTTATACATGCCCGTGTGTATGTGTACAGTATCCTATGTGAGAGTATGTTTGTTTGTGCGCATGGTGTTGTAAGTATAACAGCAGCACGAGTAGTTACAATGTGCAGTGCAGACACTATGCTGCCATTCTCAGATTGTGGCGTGCGCGCTTTGCTCGCCAGGCAGCTGCCCCAGCCCGATGCACATCGTAAGAGCGGCGACCCCTAAACCCGTGATCGAGCTCACAACGCCACCGCGCTGGCGGTAGTTTTGTTTGCGGTCGAGTCCGAAGCATGCGGGAGCCTCGTCACGCGTTGCGATCATTGCCACTGTCCACACTGACGACAACATTTCCCCCAGCCGCTATTCGGTATCCAGTGTGCTGGTCTCGGTGGCATGGTTGTCGAGAATGCATACCCCCTGGATACGTTAGCACAGCTTGTGATGCTGCGTGGATATCGTACGCTTCACAAATCTCTGGTCCCGAGCTGCTCGAACACGTGTCAGCCATCAGCCTTCCCTGAGCAGTGCGCACTCTGACTCATTCTTACCTGCCCTCCAATGCTGCTGCCTATAGGCCATAGTACGGTGTGCTGAGAGGTCACGTGATGGCTTGCCTTACAGGCTATAAGCCATAGTACGATGTGCTGAAGAGGTCACATGACTTGCCGTACGGGCTATAGGCCTTCGTACGGTGTGCTGAAGAGGTCACATGACTCCGCCAATGCTGCCTATAAGCCATAATATGGTATACTGAGAGGTCACATGACTTGCCATACAGGCTATAGGCCTTAGTGTGGTACACTGAACAGGTCGCTTGCCCCCGGCAATACTACCAACTATAAGCCATAGTACGGTGTGCTGAAGAGATCGCATGGCTCACCAGACGGACGCATCGTTGTCGGGGTGGCCGACCTCGGCGTGTTGTTCGCGTTGTTGTTGCGCTGCACTTCACGGCGCTCCGTGATGGCGGTGCAGGACGAGTCGACCTTCTGCGGCGTGCGGTTGAACTGGAAGCGCGAGATTCCTGCCGCGGCGGCTCCGGCCCCTCCGCCACCGCCTCCGTGCGAGGGTCGCGTGTAGAACACCGAGGACGTGGACTCGTTTGAACTGCGACCGCACGGAGCTGGTGCTGCTGCAGCTGCCGTGGCCGGCGCTGCCGGATTCGAGCCGTTGAGGAACACCGTGCTGCTGCCCAGTGCCATACGCTGCATTGGCAATGGCGTGGCGGCGGCCACCGGACTTATCATGCTCGCCGCCGTGGGCACGGGGCTCATCAGCCGCTGGTAGAGAGGGTCCGACGAGGTCGACGACATCTTCTGCTGCTGCGCTTTCGTCGGCGTCACGGGGGACTGGTTGGACGACGGCGGGCGCGGCAGCTGCGGAAACGAGGACGGTCGCGCGACGTGGCCATGCGAGCTGGTCGGCGTCGGAGAAGAGTGCTGGCCTTGCGGCGTCTGCTGCTGCTGCTGCTGTTGTTGCTGTTGCGGCAGCGGGGGAGGCTGCACAGCCGGGCACAGCTCACGACCGGTGGGCATGGAGGATTCGTACAGGCGCGCCAGCTCCCGGACGCCATACTCTCTCCTGGCATGGCTGACGGAGTCGGTGGAGACCGCCGGACCTCCGCTCGAGGCAACGCCGCTGTCGGTCGAGCTACGATCCCCAAGATATCCACTTGAGACCGGTGGCTCGGCCAGTGTCGCCTGCTCTGGTCTCGGCGGATACTGGGAGGTGACGGTTGCGTAGCCCTTGCTTGCACCAACGATGCCGCCGCCGCAGTCACTGCTGCTCATCCTGGGGCCGAGTGGCAGGGCCAGCCGACAAGCTTGCTGCTGCTGCTGCTGGTGATGTTGCTGTGGGTGTACCTGCTGCTGCTGCTGCTGCTGTGGGTAGTGTACCTGAGGCAGCGCCTGCAGTGACAAGGTACCGGTGAGTTTGCTCGAGGGGTCCGCAACTGACGGCAGGCTGGCACGCGGGCGGAGCGCAGAGGTGGACGATGTCAGCAGAACTGACGACCTGGGTGCAGCTGCCGCCACTGCCGTCGTTGTCCTGGCTGTGGTGCTGGCTGGTGGCACCATCTCGTCCTCCGGGATCATCGGCGGCGACTGATTCTCGCCGAGACTGTAGCTGGGGTTGCGGACCATGGCCTTGTCGTCCTGCTTGCAGAACATGGTGTGCAGGCTATTGAACATCTCCCCGGCTAAGAGTGACGGGTTGTCGGCCGTGGCCAAGATCTGAGATAGCGCCTCGTCTCCTGACAGGCCGGAGAGGCTGATGGCTGTTGGTCGGCGAGGCGGCGGTGACGACGAGGGCACCGGAAACGGCAACGGAGACGGATCTGTTCCTCGCCGCCTGCTGTACCGCGTGGGCTGGTGCATGTCGTGCCAGTTTGGCTGCTGAGTGTCCTGCTGTCCCATCGCCGAAGGGGCGGCGTCCTGAAGCGTCGACGTCATGCCCTGTTTTGGCGGCTGGATTGGAGTTGCCGCAGTTACGTGCAAGGCCACTGCAGGCGTGCTTGGACCCGGTGTCGGCAGTTCTGAGAGCGGCGGTATATGAGAGCTCGGCTGCTGGCTGACTCCCAGCTGCACATGGTCGGCGTCAGCCTGCATGAACGACGGGTTGCTATGGCGATTTTCAAAGTCGAACGAAGACGTGCCGCCGCCGCTCCCGATCCAGCCTGCCAGCTGCGCAACAGTGCTTGGTCCTGAACTGGTTGGCCTGTGCTGATGCTGCGGCGTGCGATGTCGATTCTGCTGTTCGTACTGCACTGTCGTGACTGGCTGTCTGACTTGGCGCCGTGCGCCCGGCATTGAGTTGGGAACGGGCCGCAGGGAGTCCTCCTCGCCCCACGCCGCTCTGGCCGGCGTGCGAGCAATGACGGAGGTGGATTTAGTGCGCATTGTATTCTTCGGGCGCTTTGCACTGCGGCGCTTTCTGCGGGGGAAAATGCCACGGCGACGGACCGCCGACTTCTGCGACGGTCCCGACCTCCGGGTAGACCTCCAGTTGAAGCTGTGACTCCGTTCATCGGGAATTTCCTCGTAATCGGACACGTCGTCGCTAGGAATGTTCGAGTGGTGCTTGCGTGTTGCATCGCCGCCAAGTGCCGATGATCGTGGCGCAGCCGGCAGAGTTGTCCCTGCCGATGCCGAAAAGCTTGGTATGCCACCGAGCAACGTACCAGCGGCGATGCACGCGGAGGATATGGACGGCGGGACCAGGGAGGCCGGGCTGTGACGACGGCTCGACGCGTTCTTCAGCGACGCGCGATCAGCGGCCATGGAGAAGCGGTGGTGCTGCGACCATGGCGGGCTGTGCGCGGGAGTGGGCTGCTGGCTCTGCCCTGGCGACGAGTTGTTGACGGCGTCGTGCGCGTAGCCATGGTGACCGATCAAATGGTCCCGGCCGGCGTCCGTGATCATGCACATCTTCTGATCCGCCACGTCGCTGATCGGCCAGAACTTGTGATCGGTGAGCCGGCGATGGGATGTGGCGCAGGATGTGGCGTCTGTGGACTGTGTGCGCTGGATACGCCTGTGTCCGCCATTACCGATGTCCAGACTGCTGGTTACCAGGGCGTGCGGATCGCTGACGGCGTGCTGCTCCACGCGGCCGTGGCAAACGGACCGACCGCTGGGAGATCTGGATTTTCGGCGACGACCTCGGTCGGGTTTGGCGCTGCTTGCGCCGTTCGGTCCCAGGTGCACCATCTCGGACATGGTGTTGTGGCGGCTGTTGCTCCGGCGCAGAAGCTGGCCCGCAATGTCGTTCTCCTTGTCCGACGCCGATGCAGCGTCGTCCTGTAAACGGAGGACGTCGGCAAAAGATGTGGCGCAGGTGGTGGTGGCACTGCCCACCGGGTGAGCGCTCACGTTGTTGTTGCTGTTGTTGTTGTCATCAGTGGCAGCGGCGTTATCGTACGAGACCACACGGCACAGGGAGACGTGCGACGAGTGCTGCTGGATCATGCCAGAGAGGACTCTCGGCACGGCCTTCTCCGGTTCGGCCGTGGACAGTGCGTAGCGCTCCTGTCGCCGATCGCGCGTGCAGTGCTGCCACAGTAGTGTAAGCAGGATGCCGACGGCAACGCCCGACAACCCCACCAGGCACAGCAGGTAGACTGGCAGCGGTTGGTCCGGGCAGGCGGCGCCCGGTGTCACAGTCGCCACTCCTGCTGCTGCTGCCGCTGCTGTCGTTGCGTGCGACACTGTGCCGGTCGTGTTCAACATCGCTATGCTCATTATGGTACTCGTACTGCTCTTGGTCATGCTTGTTATACTTCCTGCAGACATGTCAGTCTCTAGAACTGTGGAAGAGCGTCACTTGCTGGTAAACAACTTAGACCCGGCCAAAGTGTTCAGGTGGCGAACGGTGCCGTGTGTCGGCGTCGAGCAAAGCGCCCGCACACAGCGCAGTGTAGTCTGCAGGTAGAGCCCCTTCCTGGCGATATACTGTTCATGACAGGTCACCACTGCTACCCAAGCTAGGTGCGTAGAGCTGCGATCTCCAGCCGACCAGTGCTGTCTACAGTTCATGCCAGACTTGCTCTATCTGTGCTGTGCCTGTGGATACCGAGAATGAGAAGGCCAGAGCAAAGACAAAGACATGGAGTGAGCAGGCGCGTGCGATAGAGAGAGAGAGTGAGAGAGAGAGGGAGAGAGAGAGAGAGACAGACCGAGAGAGAGAGAGACAGAGAGAGAGAGAGAGAGAGAGAGAGAGAGAGAGAGAGAGAGAGAGAGAGAGAGAGAGAGAGAGAGAGAGAGAGAGAGAGAGAGAGAGAGAGAGAGAGACAGACCGAGAGAGAGAGAGAGAGAGAGAGAGAGAGAGAGAGAGAGAGAGAGAGAGAGAGAGAGAGAGAGAGAGACAGAGAGAGACAGAGAGAGACAGAGAGAGGTAGACAGAGAGAGGTAGACAGAGAGAGAGAGAGAGAGAGAGAGAGAGAGAGAGAGAGAGAGAGAGAGAGAGAGAGAGAGAGAGAGAGAGAGAGAGAGAGAATGTGCGGTCAGGACCCCCCCCCCCCCTTCCTGAACACACACACTAGTTGAGGGAAAAAGTGGAGTGCCTTTACACACACAGTTTCCAGTCATATTTCGCTTATCCAGGCGGTCCGGGACCGGGCACTGCCCCTAACTTTGAAATATCAGGAACTCCGAATCACATACATTTTGATGGGGAAAGGCCATAAATGTGGCATGGGACGTCACTGTTTCTACTGAAACTCGCCAAAGGGGCCCGGTAGGACGAAGTGCCCGTAACGTCGTGGCCCGGATAACCGAGGTACAAATGTATTGCAAAGTCTATGATACTTCGGTGCATGCTGCATGTATCATCACCGGACGGGGGACTGAGTTCAGACAAGGGTAGGTTCTACGGCTGCAATGTGTAGGGCGGGTTTAGCAGGGTATTACGGGTTCGGGTATTTTTTTTATCTTGGTAGCACGGGTACCATATCGGGTATTTTCTGACATAGTTTGTACCGTGAGTGTGCACTTGCGCTACATACTGTGAGTGCCGTGGACATGGAAATCCAGTCCATTGACCGGGGCCGGCGCACTCGGCGCGTACAGAACAGGGCTTGATCCGATGCGACCGGTGCTTGCAGCCCGCTGCAGCATGCGTGCACCACTTACCCACGGCTGCATGGCCAGCGCCCTGGGGCCGCTAGACGTACGACCGGATTTCCATGTCCACGACAGTAGAATATCTATAGTAAGCAGGTAGTGGTGCTGGTTACATGCACCGTGTTATGGAATCACAGCCATTCCGTTCCCCGGGACGCGGGACACAAAGGACAAGACTGGTTTGTTTTACATTATTATCGACAAGACGGAAATGGAGACTACACTCAAAGGGACGAACAAGAAGACTGACGAAAGGCCGCTCGACTACAAAATCGTGCATGCTCATATCACACATGCACGCGACTAGACGAGACAGTTTGGGGAATGCCATCACACAGGAAAACAACACATCATTTTACAACAACCGTTGCAAAAACACTGTACTCCAACCACCCGATCGGGTTCTCTGGAGCAAATTGCTACCCGGGTACCCGATCTAATTGCGGGTAGCACGGGTACCCTACTACAGTCGTTGCCAAAAAATCCGGCCAATGCCATGGCATGGATACATGTACCAGATGTACAGTGGCATGGTGCCTGTAGCATGCATGCGTCAGTAGAGGGTGCACACTGGTCCACAGTACAGTCAGACCTCGCATAACCGCACACATCCGTTTTCCACAAAAATATCCGGATGGGCGAGGGAGCCGGATAATCGAACGCACATACTGTATGTATGCAAGGCATATGCTGCAAATCGGTAACCAACGATTTTCTTCCGGATGGCGAGGGATCCGGATAAAAGAGGACCGGATAAGCGAGGTCTGACTGTACCAGCACCATGCGTGAGCACAGCGGTGAAAACAGTCCGCGCTGCACTCTGCCCTGCAGAGTCGAGCACAGCACAGAATGTGCAGAGTGCAGACCATGTGCCGTGCACTAGGCTGCTGTAGTAGACCATGGTAGACCATGGTAGAGTACCAGCACTAGAAGTGGCACACATACAGCTACCGGTAGCTAGCACAGCATTGGCCGGATTTTTTGGCGACGACTGTACCAGATGACACCCCTAGTAAATTCTACATGTATGCTGCCCTGATCTCTTTTCTATGCGCCTATTGTGGAGCGTGTTTCCTTCACGACACCATGCATGTACCTACAGTAAAACCTGTCAAGGCGACCACTCGGATAAGGCGGCCACCTGTTCTAGAAGACCACAGAAATCAGCACCAAGGAATGCTATTTCCAGTCAAATGACCCTGGATAAGGAGACCACCTGGTAACAGAGACCAGGTTTTGAAGGTCGTCATCTTGGACAGGTTTGACTGTACAATCCGTGCTCTCCTGCATCAATGGCACATACTTGGTATCTATGCACTAAAACCCACAGTCTCTCACATAAGCTAATCCGTCAGTTTGTGCTTGGTTCGTTTGAATGCCTGCCCGATCTCCGACCCGGTTTCGGATACATGAACTTGAATTCTGTATTGACGTTGGTTTCAAACTGCAGGGAAAGTGTGGCTGCCGGCAATACGTAGTGAAACGTTGATCCAGCTGCCCGGATTTGAGTTTTCCTTCTGTTCAGCCTCAACGATTTCACCTGCAGTACGGTAAGTTCAAAGGCAATTCCTGTGCGTGACGCATCACGTACAAAACCACCCGAAATCTCCGAGGAAAGCGGATTGCGAAGCAGGAAACCCCAGCAAATCGACAATGACGCAATGGCCCCCAGTCCGTGGCTGCGTAATGCAGGCAGTGCGCCGTGCCAGACCCCGTATCCAAGGTGAAGACCCTTGGGGTTATGTACTCTTGGCACAACATTGGAAAATGACAGGATCGCTTTTCTAGATGACTGTGCCCCACTGCCATGCCCCCTGATCTAATCAACACCTACTACTAGCCAGGCATGTACAATGCATGGTTCATTTTCTTCGTATACAGACTGTAGACGTGTGTAGTTCGTGTAGCTCCATGTCCTTGCCATGAACTGCACCGTGTTGTACAGTACCAAGAAACTAACTTACTTGTTTGACTCTTGATTGGACAAAAGCCTTGTCATACAAATGATACAACATCCATACATGGATTTGTGCGAAGCCAAGCGTACAAAGGTCTTTGCACTTTGCACTGAAGTTCACGGGGTGCAAACGACTGTGTTCTGTCGTTCCGAACCCGCAGCACATCAGAGTACAGTACAGTCTACTACAGAGGTGCATGCAGAGAATCATTCGGTAGACTAAATTTTCAGTCAGAATGCAGTCATACTTCAGTGCTTTTACCTGTCGAAGTCGTCTTCCCAAACCGCTCCTCTACAGGCTGTAATCTCAACGGCTTTTCCTCCGGCGAAACCATCCCAATCCAAATATAGCCGCGGTGCTCCCAGGATTCTTGCCTGAAATGCAGACTATCAGCCTTCGCTTCGGCGACCTTTGATGTGCTCCAACTACATGTACGACCAATGCCTGATTGTTGGGTGAGAAAGAGCCAGGCTTGTTTTCGAACATAGTTTGTACTTGGAGGAGATCCGAAATCCATGCCTGCCAAGTGATGAGATTCGAAAGTCCCACGCCAAGCTAGCTTGCGAGGGTACGGTGCACTTCCTAGTTTTCAAACGCGATCTGTTGCAACTGCAAGTCGTCGCTGAACACATGTGCACAGCACAGACTCGTGCTAGCTGCTACGTGGTTTTCCTGCCACAGCCAAAAAAACGACATATTCCCGCATGATCTTGTGACTTGGGTGGAATATTCCCGCATGATCTTGCGACTTGGGTGGAATATATCCCCGCATGACCTTGGGACTTGGGCGGAATATTCCCGCATGACCTGGCTTGGGACTTGGGTGGAATATTCGGATTATTCCCGCATGACCTTCAACTCAAGGGAATCCGAATACGTAACAGCAAGAGTAGATAAACAAGAGTGTGCAACTCCGGATCTCTCCTGCACAATCTGCAGATACCCCCGCCCACGGCGGGATTTTTTGTTGACGTCACCTTTTTTTCAGAGAAACGCGGACTTTGCCGCAGAGCAGTGTGAGAGCACGTGCTGGGCACCGACCTTGTAGTATAAAGCCCGGCCAAGTGCACGAGGGAACCCTCTCCAAAAGGCTCGCAGCGCGTGCGTCGTCGAAAAGATTACGTCAACAAAAAATTCCGCCGTGGGCCAACCCATCCGCGAGTTGCACACTCTTGTTTATCTACTCTTGGTAACACCAAGAGTAGATAAACAAGAGTGTGCAACTCCGGATGGATTGGCCCACGGCGGAATTTTTTGTTGACGTAATCTTTTCGACGACGCACGCGCTGCGAGCCTTTTGGAGAGTTTTCCCTCGTGCACTTGGCTGGGCTTTACACTACAAGGTCGGTGCCCAGCACGTGCTCTCACACTGCTCTGCGCGGCAAAGCCGCGTTTCTCTGAAAAAAGGTGACGTAAACAAAAAATTCCGCCGTGGGCGCGGGGTATCTGCAGATTGTGCAGGAGAGATCCGGAGTTGCACACTCTTGTTTATCTACTCTTGGTAACACTAACAGTGTACTCACACACTGACAAGGCAAGGCAAGGATCTTCTACGCAGGGATTTCCCCGTATCGGTTGACTACTGTGAGGTCACGATTCAAAAATGGCGTCAGACATGACACAGCGCTAGCGATGACGCGACCTGCAAGTGGCTGACTCGCAGTCTCAGATGAATTCGCAACTTTCTAGCAGGAATTGCAAGGTGGAAGCGCAAATTTATAGTATTTGGGGTGAAATACTATGGCGTGAATCTGAAATAGCACACATTCTCAGCTCTGTTTAGCTTTTGACGTGGTAAACCATGGTAAACCGGTTGCGTCCACATGTGAAGCAAAAAATTATCTGGCACAGTGGAAAACGCATCATGTCACGGACACTCCACTCGATCGATCGATCGAGTCTCGACTCAAGTGACAACAGACTCAACAAACCCCCTGATTTTGTTCTCAACCCTATTTTTATATTTCATCAGATCAGGCGTTTGTAACACTTTTCTGATTACTAGTACAGTAGTAGTAGCAGGTCTTTCTTACAAGAACTAGCACACTATCTAGTCAAGGTGTAGCTTGTCGAGTTCTGCTGCGTTCCATAACATAAGACATGGTAGCCTCGCGTGGTGCGGGCGCTTTCCCTCTTCGAATTTATTTTGCTTGAGAGATTTGAGAATTTATTTGCATTGTTGGAGACACAAGTAGCTTCATCATGGTTCTCGCCGATCTTGGCCGTAAGATTACGACGGCTTTGCACTCGCTGAGCAAAGCCACCGTCATCAGCGAAGAGGTAAGTTAAAAGAGCTAAGAGAAACATGAAAGTCAGTGAACATTTCGTTGTTTGTAGTGAAGGATGAGTTCGTGATGTATAGTTTGTGTAGGTGGATATTGAAGCTGTATGCTCTTGTGGTGCATGACCCTTATTCAGAATTATGCTCGCGTAGCAAGTATGGCATGTGGTGATCTGCGTGGTTCCCTTGTTAGGTCCATCATTCATTTGTTATTCTGGTTTGCACTGGTCTCTCTCTCTCTCTCTCTCTCTCTCTCTCTCTCTCTCTCTCTCTCTCTCTCTCTCTCTCTCTCTCTCTCTCTCTCTCACACACACACACACACACACACACACACACACACACACACACACACACACACACACACACACACACACACACGCGCGCGCGCGCGCGCTTGCACACACACACACACACACACACACATGCGCACGGGCGCACACGCGCTCACACGTCACTTGCACACACCGTAAACACACGCATGCGTGCAAACACACACACACACACACACACACACACACGCAAGTACTACATGTTCCGTAAAACTGCTGTTGCCCAGCTGGTTTTCCTGCAGAGGTCGGGAATTAGATCTAGGTTGCCGAGTGCAGTACACTGTTGAACTACACGAAAGATCAGACTTGCCGTGCTGGATAGTGCACGTTTTCATCAACAGGCATACCTACACTGGCACCGTATCGTGTACAGCAGTGCATGTGTCGGTTCATTACAGTATTTTGACGTGTACTCTGAAGTCGCTTCACGGGTAGAAATTCGGCAGGGGACGGAAATTAGAGCCAATAATCTTATTCAATGACGTTTCATTATGGCTGTTGTGTACTGTAAAACATGTAATTTTAGGTGCATTAAAATCTGGGTGCCAGGGACCTGCCAGGTTTCAGGTGTAATGTAGAATTATGTGACCAGCTTTCCCTTCACATACAGTGCATACTCAAGTATTGCCTTTTTAGGTGTAATTTAAATTTAGGTGCCTGTTTTCTCTACCGAAATCACCGAAATTAAAGTTACACCGAAAATAACATGTTTTACAGTACTTCCGAGTTGCGGACGATTCTGAGACACACGGGCACTGTTCGGTCCCGAAGTGCATGCATAACAGAGGTTCTACTTTAGGTGGGTACTGGCATTCAGGTCACCAGCTCCATGTGCTGGTCCTGGAGCTCGGCTGGTGAGATTATTAGTGCTCACTGTATATAGTGATGCAGTGGTTGCTAAATGTTGTGTGCGGTGTGTGTGTGTGCGTGTGTGTGTGTGTGTTGGCGTGTGTGTGTGTGCGTGTGGGCATACTTGCATGCGTGTGTGTGTGTGTGTGTGTGTGTGTGTATGTGTATGTGCACCTGCATGTGCACACAACTTCCATCATTGCTATCTGTGCGTTCTCAGGTCGTTGATGCTATGCTAAAGGAGATATGCGCGGCTCTGCTTGAATCGGATGTTAACGTGCGGCTCGTACGAGACCTGCGCAAAAATGTCAAGTATGTATTGCTCTCAATATGACAAGTTGATTCGACCTACACAAATGTCAATGCAGCTAGTCTTATTGATTGCGGTTATCAAGTTATTGTCTCCTTCCCGTTTGTTTATGTAATGCTATCTAATATTCCCCTCTGTTACGACAGGGGGCTTTCTTTTTTGATGACCCGTTTCTCTACAACTTACTGGTCTCGTTAGATGCGTTCTTTTTCTACTCCGAACGATATCTCCGTCTTTCCTCTACCAGCATTTCCAGGTCCGTGGCTGGTGCGTGTAGAAGTCGGTTTATGCTGCTTGAGCTACTCTCGTTCTCTCTCTCTCTCTGTATACCAGTATATTAGTGTACAACAAACAATATTTAACAGGATGAAAAAAGTGTTAAAGTGTTATACTGTGTATCGTGTTATTTTCAGTGTAACTTTTATTTCGGTTATTTCGGCAGAGAAACCAGGCACCTGAATTTAGATTACCCCTAAACGACACCAGGGTATGTGAAGGAATTGCTTGTCACCGAATTCTACATTACAGCTGAAACCTGGCAGGTCCCTGACACCGGCATTTTAATACGCCTAAAATTACATCTTTTGCGGTACACAGTACCTGGAACTACAATATTGTTTTGCGTGCTTGTGGTTGTGTGTGTATGTGTGCATGTGAGTGTGCAGATGTGCGCATATGTGCGCATGTGCGTGTGTCTGCATTTGCATGATTGTGTTTTTATTTGTGTGTGTGCGTGCGTGCGCTCGTGTGTGTGTGTGTGCGTTTGTGTGTTCCGCTGAGTGCAGGGCGGCCATTGATTTCGACGAGATGGCAGCCGGCCTGAACAAGCGTCGCATCATCCAGTCTGCTGTCTTCAACGAGCTGTGCAAGGTGAGTGGTCGTGCATTGCGTGCAACTACAGTACTGCTCGATGAAATCCAGTCGAGTCACTCGAGTACGCGCCGAACGTTGCGCAGCCCTACCACTAGACCTGCGAGCACTGGGTTGCAACATGGTGCAGGGCGCAAAGTTGACTAGTGCGACTGGATTTTATTTAGCAGGACTGTAGCACGCCTGGTCTGGCCGCATGCATGTTCAGAGCAACCGGCATGTTTCTAACTTTCTATAGAGATAGGTTGCGTAATCAATACTAATCGTGTCTGCACGTGATGTGAGGGTTTTTGACCAGAGACCTTGCACCTGGAACCGAAAATGTCCAGGTCCATGTTGAGTTTAACAGCAGTGTCTAAGAGCGGGGCTCAAGTGGCGACGTAATCCGCAAGCTCTCTAAAAGCATGGCCAAGTGATGATGTAATGCACAAACTCTCTAAAAGCAGGGGCTGCGGAGCTCAAGTGATAATGAAGTAATGGTAGATCTCTTAGAGCAAGGCTCAAGAGATGGCATAAGGCATAAACTCTCCATGATCATGGCTCCTTGGTTTCTGGCGCATTTTTTCATTGGACGGAGCATGCCGTAGTGGACAGCTCTCGATAAAGGACACCTCTGCGTTTGGCACACATCTCACAGTGTCGCCAATCACCCCTGCTCATGCGATGTATCGCGACAACAATAGGCCAAGGCACAGAAACTAGCAAGTTGTTGACAACCTCCCTCCCTTGGTTGTCTATTGTCGTCGCAGTACTGTAAAACGCCTAAATTTAACGCCTGTGACATTTTAGCGAAAGGAGTGTTTTCGCTAAAGTTTTGCCGCGCCAATCGAAATATTGCATGTACACTACAGTACTATGTGGTCATCTCTTCTTTCTTTTTTTACTCTGAAACTCGGGCCGCTAAAGTATTTATTCCCGTAGCTATGCAGAAGACGTTACTTCAGTAACGTCTGGCGCTAGCCAGGGTCTACACAGCTTTAATTTGGTGTTTGTTTGTTTGTTTGTTTGTTTGTGTCACGGCTGGAGCTATCCCGTATCTGTCCCGTATCTGTCCCGTATCTGTGACTACAAAGGCTCTACAGGATTGTACATAACAGCTGTCCACAATATTTGCGGGCTCCTGTATCTGTCCCGTACCGTACCAATATTCGTCGTATTATGTATACGACTCCCTGATGTAGAGGGAGATTTGGAAAGAAATAGGGAGACGAGGAGGAAATTAAATTAGAATAGACGCCGAATAGGTGATAGGATGCGTCAGCATAAACATGCTTTGGACGAGAGATCCCGTCGTCTCCAAAATAAGCGTGAACGAGCGATTCAGCGCCGGTCACAGAAAACGTCGGGAGAGAGATCCCGTCGACTCCAGAACGCCCGTGATCGGCAGAGTCCGCCGGTCCCAGGCAACGTCAGGACAGACATCCCGTTGAGTCAAGAACGCCCGTGATCAGCAGAGTCTAAGCCTGTCCCAGGAAACGTCAGGACAGACATCCCGTCGAGTCCAGAACGCCCGTGATCGGCAGAGTCAGCGCCGGTCCCAGTAAACGTCAGGACAGACATCCCGTCGACGCGCAGAAAAACTAAATCTGCAGCCTCTTTTGCCGTCGGACAGGATACGTATTTTAGGAGACTGTAAAGTTATGTAATGTCCAAATTTCGACGTGAGCAGCAGGTCACTCGCGTTGATTTTTCGACTTGCGAGCCAAATAACGCGAGCTGAACTTTCGCGTCGCAGACATCCCGTCGACGCGCAGAAAAACTAAATCTGCAGCCTCTTTTGCCGTCGGACAGGATACGTATTTTAGGAGACTGTAAAGTTATGTAATGTGCTCCACAGGCAACCATGCATTCGGCGTCGTCATTGGCTGAACAGGTCAATGTACATGTATTACTACAAAAAGGCCAGAAAATCCGATTACTGTATTAAAAATAACCTACGTGGAGATAATAATTTTAATATAGCTATGAATAGGATGAAGGCCGCAGACATCACATGTCATACTGTATTAAAATCAACTAATTTTCGCTAGCGATTTAATTTCGCTGATTTCGCCGCTTGGTACCAACCTACCAAAGTAAATCGCAGGCCAAAGTTTGTCATATAGGCAAATGATGCATGATTGAGCAATGGATGCATGTGAGAGCAAAAATACCGATCGATTTCCAATTTGACGTGAAATTGCGCGTCACATCGGAAATAACGTGCATCTTAACCACTCTAATAGAGAAGTTTCTATTTCTCATCGGCCAAAATTTGTTGATTTACAGTATAAGGAGATAAAAAGAAAAGAAGAAGCAAACGAAATGTAGATGATTATTAGAGAAATAACAATCCGCAATAAATTCTGCAAATACTTTTGCCTAACTCATAATATTCAAACCGATTGAAACGTTTTTGCAATACAGTTATGTGGTCAATCAACGGAAAAAGACATTTCCATCAGTTCTTATAACATGTACGATGAGCTAGGCAAAAAAGCATAAAAGCATAGCGTAGGGCCCTGAGCTTCCAAGCTCTCTCGTTTCATCGCAAATTGGTCCTGATTTAGAAAACGCTAATAATTTCACCCGCTAAAATTAGCCGTTCTACAGTAGACTGCACAGTCGTGTGATTTCTTCACACTTGCACCTTTTTTGTCCTTCCTTCTATGTGCGCGAGGTTATGCAGTTCACCGTGCTGTTTCTGGCAACTCCTCTTTGCACTGTTACTAGCACATCTCTGCTGTATAATATGCATTGTGCTTGCTCAGTTTTTTTTCTTTTGCCTGTATTCCACCTGAGGAGAATTCAATGAAAGGATTTGTGAACAAGTTTTTTTTGGACGTGTTGACTGTGCGCAATTTGAAGCGCGTTCTTTTCTTGAGCGTGTTTGGATTTTCGTCTGCAAGAAAGACTCGTAGTTCAGGCGGTATTATACAAATATCCAGAGTGCTTCGTGCCGGGTTTAAACATCGGTGTGTGTTGCTGCAAGCACTACTCTTATGCGAAACTCCATAGGATAAATTATTTCCGGCGAGTCTACTGGTCGAGGCGCTGGCGGGTGTTGTCGCCGTTTGCTGAAGTTGCTACCATTGTGGTCTGCTGCGTGGGGATGTGAGTAGCTTGTGTGACTTTTCCGGCTTTTCTGTAACCCTACGTGTGTGAGTGTGTGTGTGTGTGTGTGTGTGTGTGTGTGTGTGTGTGTGTGTGTGTGCGTGCGTGCGTGTGTGCACATGCACGTGTGTGCTTGTTTCTCTGAACAGCTGGTCGATCCCGGCGTAAAACCATGGCAGCCTGTCAAGGGAAAACCAAACGTCATCATGTTCGTCGGTCTCCAGGGTAGCGGAAAGACAACTACTGTATGCAAGGTGGGTACTCTTTGGGTGGCGGTCATAGCTGTAGTCACGCACACCTCAGTTGGTATGTCCACAGGCACAAACGGAACTTCCCGAGCTGGTTGCGTTTCTCAACACGGTCGTATAGCAGGGGGTAACGCGAGCATGGAAAATCTCATTTTACTTTACATGTACGTTCTAGTTTGTACGTTTTGTGTCGCCCTTTCTGCTGGGTGTGTGTATGTGTGTTTATTAGACTTTAACTGCAAAGCGGGAAGATGGTGTGTCGTTTTTAGTTCGAGATTTCAGATGGGAGGCATGTTGCTGGCAAGTAAAATTAGCTGGTATTTGTGTGGGGCCAGAGTGGTGGTGTTGTCTTGTTCAATGTAACGGATTGTGCTTCTGCTGTGTCGGTTTCTTCCTCTCTGCAGCTTGCTCACTTCTACCAACATCGTAACAACTGGAAGTCGTGTATAGTGTGCGCAGATACGTTTCGTGCAGGTTCGTGCTCTCTCTCTCTCTCTCTCTCTCTCTCTCTCTCTCTCTGTCTGGCTCTCTCTCTGTCTGGCTCTGTCTCTCTGTCTGGCTCTATCTGTCTGTCTCTGTCTCTCTGTCTCTCTCTCCCTCCCTCCCTCAGTCCCTACCCCCCTCCCTCCCCCCTCCCTCCCTCTCTCAGTGGTGTTCACATCTTGGTCATGTGACTAAAGTTGTGTAGGAAGTGATCACGTCATGTGGACAATGGAACCAACATGGCCGACATCATGTGACCCATACGAGATGCAGGGGTTGAGTGGAGTTGGAACCAACATGGCTGGCCTGTGTATGGTCATGTGACAGATGGGAAACCACTCTACACAGTTCTGCTCAATGAAATCCAATCACGTCAGTCCAGTCTGCACCTTGCACCATTTCTTAGCCCAGTGTTCGCAGATCTAGGGCTGTGCAACGCGCGGCGCGTGTGGCTCTACTGGATTTCATTCAGCAGTCCTGTGCTTTCCCAATTACATGTACTAGACCTAGGATAAATAGAGTACCTCACTCCTCAGCTGTGAAGTACTGAGTCTGGTATTCCTTGATAATACCAAGAGTACATGCCCCCCCCCCCCCCCCAAGAGTGTGCAACTCCAGCTATGGGGTCTGCGACGGCGGAGGTTCCCATCACGTGATAAACCTGTACGCATTTTCTGCACCATGTGCATGATAGATACCCTGCTTTGGGTTCAACTCTTTGCTGATCACTTTGCACTGTTTGCCAGCGTAGCCTTTTTGAACTTTGCCATGCGATGTGAAGTTCTGCTGTCGCAGCACTGAATAGAGGTTCAGGGGCGTCGGAAGGTATTCCACATTGGTGCGGCCATGCATGGATGGATGGAGGGTCCGGGGTCCTCTCCCTGGAAAAGTTTAGAGAAATTGGGCCCAAATAGCCCATATTGGATTCAGCCAATCAGCAGCCGTTATTTCCGGGGGATTTAGCACGACATTCCCCTGTGTATTCCCCGTGTACGCACTTTGTACAGTTCAATGAACACCTTGCATGCCTGGTGCCCTCTATTGGTTACAAGGTGGAAGACGCTACATGGTACACGGGCAGGCCCATGGGGAAGAACTCAATCGACAGAAGGATGCGCAACATCAGCCATCGGGCCCGTCTAACCAGCACATATACCAACCGTTGTGTACAAGCCACAACAGTGTCCAACATGAAGGCAGCCGGTGTGTCAGACGACACAACAATAATGCGGACAACCGGACACCGGAATTCACAGTCGTTGCTAGCCCACAGCAACCCCACAGAGGCACAGAAGGGTTCAACAGCCAGCAACACGAAGGCAGCTGGTGTGTCAGACACTACCATAATGCGGACAACCGGACACCGGAACTCACAGTCAATGCTAGCCTACAGCAACCCCATAGAGGCACAAACGATCTGAACAGCCAGGCTGCTTGACCAGCCAGTCGAATCTGTCGGCCAAACCGGTGCAGCTTTGCCTACCTTCATGAGCGTCATGGAGGTGGATGAAGCCATTTCACCAGGCACCAGGCATGCAAGGTGTTCATTGAACTGTACAAAGTGCGTACACGGGGAATACGCAGGGGAATGTCGCGCTAAATCCCCCGGAAATAACGCCTGCTGATTGGCTGAATCCATGTTTTCCCACCGTACTATGGGATAACGTACGAATAGCCTGGACATAACAGCTACATGTACGTGTGAGATAAAACAGGTGGTCGCTTGATCAGAGTGGTTGCCCTGCAGGTTTTACTATTTGTATGCTCTGAAGGACACTCTCCCTGTGTTGTGTGCTGTGACAGGTGCCTTTGATCAGATCAAGCAGAACGCGACCAAGGCAAGAATTCCGTTCTACGGCAGGTGGGTCTGGAGTCTGGACACTTGACTGACGCGCACGATCTGTTTCTGATGCTCTGCGTGAAAGGGGCTCCGAAGTGCTTGGGGTCTTTCTACTTAGTATAATTATAATACTCGTGCATGTGCTGTGGGACTCACCTATTACACGTATAGTCAAACGTCTCTTATCCGGACGCCTCAGATACAGGCACGTCTCTCTACCGGGCGTGCATAGTTAAAAAAAGATATATAAATAAATATAATACAAAACAGTGAAAAGATTGTTGGTCGGAGGGAAGCAAACAAACGCACGAAGCACAGAAGCCGTAATGTTTTGACTAGGCCTTTCGTTCAAGTTATACAAATATAAGGACTTGCATGCTGCGGCTTTAATCACCACTGCATTCGACTTGAAAAGTAATGGTAAGAAAGGCCTCATCAGCCACCACACCTCACGAAAGGCCTAGTAAAACAAACCCAGTGTGCTTCGCGTGCTCAGGACGGGACTCTAACCAGGTCCTTGTTTGCGTTGCCATTTCACGCCTTGCTAATGGTCCCCATTCTCATTGGTGTTTCTTTCTTCCTCATATTCTAGTTACACCGAATCAGATCCGGTGGTGATAGCTCAGGAAGGTGTTGAGAAGTTCAAGAAAGATGGATTCGAGATAATTATCGTTGATACCAGGTAAGAGATGACGAGAAGACAGAACATGGTCGTGCTTCTGTGTTTTGTGTGTTTGCGTGCGCGTGTGTGTCTATGTGCGTGTGTGTGCGTGTGTGCGTGCGTGCGTGTGTATGCATGTGTATGTGTGTGTGTGGGGGGGGGGGTGTGTGGGTGCGGGCGTGCGTGTGTATGCGTGCGTGCGTGCGTGCGTGTGTGTGTGTGTGTGTGTGTGTGTGTGTGTGACAGTGTGAGGCGGATTGAGTTATGCATTATGCTTGTGTGCATAGTGCCAATTCTAGTATAATAGTATCTAGTACTTGTACTATTGTTGTACCTGGAAGTAATGTACAGTCAACTTCGCTAATAACGACTGCGGATATAACGACAATTCGCGAATAACGACAGAATTTCCATGCCCAGAGCAAAGTCCCATCCCACTGGAATACATATAATTAGACTTCGGGTATAACGACACTTCGCGAATAAGGACACCTTTTTGATGCCCCGCCGAGTGTCGTTATAAGCGAAGTTGACTGTAGTGTATTTGTCTCTTGCTTCCCGCTCCAGTGGTCGGCATAGGCAAGAAGAAGCACTCTTCGAGGAAATGTTGCAAATCTCCCAAGTTCTGGTATGTATGTGTGTATCTATCTATCTGCTCTCTCTCTCTCTCTCTCTCTCTCTCTCTCTCTCTCTCTCTCTCTCTCTCTCTCTCTCTCTCTCTCTCTCCCCCCTCCCCATCCCCTCACCTGCCGCATTTCGAATCATTTCTGACTTACCGTGTTTTCCTGATTGTAAATACCACATCCGTTTTCAGGTCTCTTTCGTATTGACTCACCCCTCTCCTCCGTCCTCGTTTGTCTTTGGTCCTGAAGGTTTGTGGAAAAAGATGTGACTCATATACGTATGTGTGTGTGTGTGTGTGTGTGTGTGTGTGTGTGTGTGTGTGTGTGTGTGTGTGTGTGTGTGTGTTTTGGTGTACTTGTTCTTCCTGTGCAGCAACCCGACAACATTGTTTTCGTGATGGATGCCTCTATCGGTCAAGCTTGCGAAGCTCAGGTATGTGTGTAGCTAGTTATGTCTGTGTGCCATGTCCTGACCGTGTGTATATTCAACTCATAGTCTTGTCGAGGTGGGCGTGTGTGCATGTGCGTGTGTGTGTTTGTTTGTGTGTGTGTGTGTGTGTGTGTGTGTGTGTGTGTGTGTGTGTAAGCGTGAGTTTGTAAGTGTGTGTGTGTGAGCGTGGGTTTGTGAGCATGGTTTGTGTAACTATGTGTGAGTCTGCGCGCGCGCGCGCGCGCGCGTGTGTGTGTATGATGCTGCTTCAAGGGAGCTTGTCAGCGAGCTCCCTGTTTCCGTCTCACATGCCCTGTCTGTGTGTGCACCCGCTCTGTCAGCTTGTCTGTCCGTCTGTCTCTGCCTCTTGTGTTCTACTTCAGTAGGAGATGTTTTTCTTTCTTTCAGCAGCTGGCTAGGATTGTTTTTTTATGTTGATGATGCATTCCCTCTACTTATTTCCTTTTTTCACGTGTGTGTGTGTGTGTGGGTGTGGGTGTGTGTCTGTCTGTGGGTGTGGGTGTGTGTGTTGCGTGTGTGTGTGTGTGTTTGCGTTTAACAGGCAACGGCGTTCAAAGAGAAAGTTGACGTCGGTGCTGTGATCATTACTAAGCTGGATGGGCACGCCAAGGGTGGTGGTGCCCTGAGCGCGTAAGTGTCAACCGTTTCTTGTTACCATGGTGAATGTTCACGTCATGCGTTTTTGGTATACTATTGTTTAGGGGTGAAACGATTAGTTCGAATATTCGAGTAATCGTTCGCAAATTTCAAACCAGCGAGTATTCGAAATTTTGCACTCGACCGTTTTTTTTTTGTTTTTTTGTTTTTTTGTTTTTTTTAGTATTGGCATTCTATTTTCAAAAACTTTTGTTGTATCGCTCATCCACTGGTATGAATGCATTATGCATGCTTTGAGTCAGTATTTTATGACTTTGACCATGCGATCACCACGGCAAGTAACGTTAGTTAGCTATGCGATATGAAAGTACTGATGAAAATCATTAGTCTTTACACTCTGTACAAGACGTTGGCGACTTTTGTTCTATGTTTACAGATAATTTCTTCCGAATTGGTCGAGAACTCACAAATCTGGCGCTTTTGAACATTGACGAAATACTCGAAATAATCGGATACTCGATCGAATATTGTGAATGAGTGATCGATTGGTCAAAATAGATACTCGTTTCACCCCTACTATTGTTGCAAAGGAAGGATCCACGAGCGGTATTCGAGCCCAGCACCCCTGTCTTTCCGGGACAGTGCTCTGCCAATTAGGCTACTGGGGATCACACACCTGTGGTTCCTTCTTGCCACACTACTATGTGCTTCTCATATTTTAATAAATGTTTGCACAGTGCCTTTGTGACATCATTGTGATGTCATCCAAACACATGTTCTGAACGAAATCAGGTGTACCGTAGTTCCGCACATATAAGCCCATGGGCTTATATGTAAAATAATGCAGTTTGGGGATAAAATATCCAGAAAAACATGTTCGTTTTCTAGCCCATGGGCCAATATTCGAATTTTGACGGTTCCCGAAAAAGTACAAGTCCGTGGCCATAGTGGATGTACCATACTCTACTGGTAAACTGCACTGACCTGCTGTACCATGGTAGAAAGAATCCATATTGTGAAAAATTCTACTTGACACGTGAGTTGCATTTGTGTCTGTTTATTAGCCCATGGGCTTATAAACGGAGGTGGGCTTATATCCGGATATAGGCCCGTGGGCTTATATGCGCGGAATTACGGTATCCCAATCCCTACTGGTTTCCTGTGGACGTGGTGTTGTGGCTTCTCCTACTATTCAAGCCACATTCCTTTCTGTTGCTTGGCGTGTTTTTTGTTTTCTTTTCAAGTGTGGCGGCCACTCAGAGTCCTGTTGTGTTTATTGGTGTTGGTGAGCATATCGACGATTTGCAGCAGTTCAAGACAAGACCGTTCATTAGCAAGCTGCTGGGTGAGTTTGGAGCCCTCTGGAGCCCCCCCCCCCCTGCACTCTCAGTGTACTGTGTTCTCTCAGTGTACTGCAGTCCTGCTCAATGAAATCCAGAAATCTAGTCGTGTCACTCAAGTTTCACAGGTCTAGGGCGGTGCAACGCCCAGCGCGTATTCGAGTGACATGACTGGATTTCGTTGGGCCGCACTCTCCGTATAGCTGGAAGTGTGTCCTGTATGCTCCTACGCTCTGCTTGTTTGTTCGTTCGTTTGTTTTTACTTTACCAGATGTACAGGCATTTCTGCCATCTCATATAACCATATGAGAAGGCAGAAATG
This sequence comes from Sycon ciliatum, assembly GCF_964019385.1. Classification (NCBI taxonomy): domain Eukaryota; kingdom Metazoa; phylum Porifera; class Calcarea; order Leucosolenida; family Sycettidae; genus Sycon; species Sycon ciliatum. The sequence goes on along the minus strand of NC_088655.1, from coordinate 26,219,161 downwards.
CATGTGTATCTGGTGAAGTAAAATCTCTTCTGTCTTGCACATACTTATGAAGGACTATGAATATTATGAAGGTTGCAGACAGGAAGACCACGCCCACTCTCCTTAATGATGGTCTCCATGCCGATTATTAACTTATGAAGAATTGAATGTTTTCTTCTGCATGGGGCAAGCGATTGGATTTGCCTTCGCCTACCCACCCCTCACCCACCCTCTCACTCACTCACTCACTCTCTCTCTCTCTTTCACTCTCTCTCTCACTCTCTCTCTCTCTCTCACTCTCTCTCTCTCTCTCACTCTCTCTCTCTCTCTCTCTCTCTCACTCTCTCTCTCTCTCTCACTCTCTCTCTCTCTCTCTCTCTCTCTCTCTCTTTCTCTCCCCCTCTCTCTCTCTCTCTCTCTCTCTCTCTCTCTCTCTCTCTCTCTCTCTCTCTCTCTCTCTCTCTCTCTCTCTTCTTTCTGTATTGTTTGCATAGGTATGGGTGACATTGAAGGATTGGTGGATCGTATTGGTGAGCTCAAGCTCGACAAGAACCAGGAGCTCATTGACAAGATAAGACATGGTCAGTGCACCCTCATGGAACATATTGGCAGTGCGCAGAACATTGTGTGTCGTGCTAGCGCTGCGTACTTGTACTGGGGTTCCCTGGCCTTTTCTTCGTGGAACCCACGCCACGAGTTGGCACCCAAAGGACAGAACCCATGATTGGGTCGATCATCTGTAGTGTAGACCGACCATGGAAGGAGGCCAAACTGTCCCGTGTGAACATCTCTGTCACATTGGCTGTGTGTGAAGCCTGATGGCTCATCCATAGTAGGCTAGTGCTGGAGGGAGTCAATTTGTTTGTCTGTAAGTCGGCCTCTACCTGCAATGGGTTTGCCATCAGCTAACCTCTCCAATGGGGCTTCTCAACACTTGTGCCAGTGGTTGTGAGACTTATCCCCTCGCCCCCACCGTTAGGCGCTGCATCTGCCGCTAGGGTTTACCGGGTGTTAACGGCCGTCGTGAATTCCCTTCCGGAACGGACACGATAATTTACTCTCTTTTTTTAAGCTCTGTTTGCTTGGGCACTGCCTCAGATGTGGCAAGTTCTTACAAGTAAGAGCTTGGGTTTCTGTGTCTCACGCTACCTTGTTTGTATTGCGTGGCAGGTCACTTCACGATACGAGACATGTACGAGCAGTTCCAAGGCGTCATGAAGCTGGGACCGTTCAGTCAGATCATGGTAAGTCCTTTTCTCGTTTCGGATGTGTTCCTTTGGGGTCCAGGGGCCTCCTCCAGTTCTGGATGACTATTCAGTCAGAGCATTGTATGTCTATTCTCGTTTCGGCACTTTCGGATGTGTTCGTTTGGGGTCCAGCGGCCTCATCCTGTTCTGGTTGACCATTCAGTCAGAGCATTGTAAGTCACTTCTCGTTTTGGATGTATTCGTTTGGATCCTGGCAGCCCCACCCTGTTTTGGCTGAGCTTTGCTTTTCTGCTATGTGATCTCATTCAAGATTAAATTTTAAATAGTTTACGGTTTTCATGTTGTGTGTGTGTGTGTGTGTACGTGTGTGTGTGTGTGTGTGTACGTGTGTGTGTATGTGTGTGTGTGTGTACGTGTGCACGTGTACAGGGAATGTTCCCTGGCTTGTCGCAAGACCTGATGGGCAAGGGTGGTGAGCAAGAAGCCATGGCCAACTTCAAGAGAATGATGACCATCATGGATAGCATGAGTGATGAAGGTACTGCCAGGGTTTATTCACACAAGCCTCACATGTCACATCTGCTTTATTCGCGAGTCTCTTTCCATGTGCATACTTGCACTGTACTGTAAGACTCTGGTATAGCATACCTGGGATCTAACATGCTTTTCTCTCCGCACTGGATGTAAAGTACTTTTCGAGGATTCTGTCTCCTTTTCCAGCCCTTTGACCTTGAACCTTGCGCACCTTGGTGTGTGTACGTGGACGCGTGTGTATATGTGTGTGTGTGTGTGTGTCGTGTGTGTGCGCGTGCATGTGTGATGTGTGACTTTCTGTGTGTGCGTGTTCCGTGTGTGTGTGTTTGCACTGGCAGAGTTGGATCATCCGCAAGGCGCTAAGCTGTTTGCCAAGCAGCCCGGTCGTGTGGTGCGTGTAGCGCGGGGTGCAGGCGTCTCTGTTGCTCAGGTTAGTCACGATGGCTTGAGTTAGGGCTAAGGCCGATTCACAATACAACTTTTTACAGCGCGACATGCGACTTGCTACACCTGCGACGAGCTGCGACCGCGGCACGCGGTTCACAATCTTGTTGGTGTTTGCGACATCCCTATGCACCACCCGCGTGCACTGCACGTGCACCCAGGGTAGCAACTGACAAACTGTACTCCTTTGTGTGTGTGTGTGTGTGTGTGTGTGTGTGTGTGTGTGTGTGTGTGTGTGTGTGTACGTGTGTGTGTGTGTGTGTGTGTGCGTGTGCGCATGTCGATTGTCGTTGTGTTCTGTCCTTTGTTCCCCTCAGGTACATCTTGTTCTCACGCAGTCGACGAAGCTAGCACAGATGGTGAAAAAGATGGGTGGCATCAAGGGCCTCTTCAAACGTGGGTAGCCAAGATTAAATTGAGCTCTCTCTCTCTCTCTCTCTCTCTCTCTCTCTCTCTCTCTCTCTCTCTCTCTCACACACACACACACACACACACACACACACACACACACACACACACACACACACACACACACACACACACACACACACACACACACACACACACACACACACACACACACACACACACACACACACAATCACTCTCTCTCCCTTTCTGTCTCTTCATCACCATTTGGTCTGTCCTCTCTTTTGTCGTCCAAGCCATTCGTCGTGTGTTCGCGTGTGTGTGCATGTGCATGTATGTTTGTGTATAGGTGGTGACATGAGCAAGAACGTCAACCCTTCACAGATGAGACAAGTGCAAAGTCAGATGGCCAAGATGATGGGACCACAAGCACTGCAGAGCATGGGTAAGTCACATGAGTGCTAAATACAGGGCTGTTCAATGAAATTCGATCGTTATGGTCTAAGGGCATGTTCGATTGTGCTAATCCGTGGGCCCCGGATTCGCCAAACTCGCACATGTTCAATTGTACGAATCTGGATCCCGGATCTGGTCGGCGTGGATCGGTACCCAGTTTCCACAATTGAATGCAGCCTAAGATGCTGCAACTCAATTCTAATGCTGTACATTGAAACCTGTCTAAGACGACCGCTCAAGGGACCTTACAAATGTGGTCCCCATGTACAGGTGGTGTCCTTATCCAGGGTCATTTGACTGGAAATAGCATCCCTTGGTCCTGGTTCCAGTGGTCTTCTAGGACAGGTGGTCGCCTTATCTAGGGTCAATTGACTGGAAATAGCATGCCTTAGTCCTGGCTGCAGAGGTCTTCCAGGACAGGTGGTCGCCTTATCCGAGTGGTCGCCTTGACAGGTTTACTGTATCTGCTAATTGCTACCCCCGGGGTGGCTTCATCAGGCAGTAACTGTTGAAGTACACTCTTGTGTTTCTGTGTTCTTTGCCCTGGCCGGCACTGGATGCCCGTGAGGCAACCTTGTCTGTTCTGTCTTTGGTTGTGTGTGCGTGTGTGTGTGTGCGTGTGTGTGTGCATGTGTGTGTGTGTGCGTGTGTGTGTGTGTGTGTGTGTGTGTGTGTGTGTGTGTGTGTGTGTGTGTGTGTGTGCATGTGTGTGTGTGCATGTGTGTGTGTGTGCATGTGTGTGTGTGTGTGTGTGTGTGCATGTGTGTGCATGTGTGTGTATGTATGTGTATATGTGTGTGTGTGTGTGTGTGTGTGTGTGTGTGTGTGTGTGTGTTTGTAGGTGGCATGGCGGGCATTCAGAACATGATGAAACAGCTGGAACACGGTGGCATGGACCCCATGATGAGCATGGCAGGGATGGAGGGTGGTATGCCTGGTGGTATGCCCGGCATGGGACGACCGGCCGGCAGACGCAAGAAGTAAGAACAGACAAAAACCCACGCTGTGCGTGCAAGCACACCCCCGAGCGTCCAAGTCGGAGACATGTCAGCGTGTCATAGTTTCACGAGTGCCGGCCGAGATGAATTCTGCAGATATCCGTGCGAGTTCTGCTTGATGTTTGCGTTCCGCTACGTTGCAACACTGCCACATCCCCCCCTCCTAGTGTACATACCATAATCCAAGCTAGCAGCGCTAGCTATTTTGCCCCCCCCCCCCTCCCCTCCCCTCCTCATTCGCTCGTGAATGGCTTTCAAATACTATTAAAATATGCCGGTACACAGCAGCCTCATAATAGTTTCTATTTTAGCGGTCATGTCAAAGTTTTGTTTTTCCTCAAAGTCAGCTGTGATTTGTGTATTGCCAGCCAACACACGCACTCGCTCTCACTAGTACACGTACATATTCTCCTCGCCTGTTGTACAATGTCGGTTCATTTCGAACGAGAAGCCTGTGTGTGTGTGTGTGTCCTTGTGTGTGCCGCCCTGTCTGGGAGCAAGGGCTGTTCTCCTATGCCTGCCACCCTCTCCGAATTTCTCTCCACAACCATACACAATCACAAAATTTGAAATTTTGCTGAATTTTTGCTACCGCATAATGCGTTCCCCATTGCTACTACTACTGGACATGCACTTGCAGCAGTTTTAGTAGTTCCATCCAGTCTGCACAACAGCGTAGAGATCCCTGAGGTCACACATGGGCTTTCTTCACCAAGAGTACCCAACTTCAAAATCGTGTTATATCGTGTTCACTTCTGCCATACTGGTGAATTAATTATTTACACAGCGCGTTTAGGTCATTCAAACTGACTGCTAGACTGACTGCTAGACTGACTGCTAGACTGACTGACAGTAATTGTTTGTGGCCACATCCCATCACCACCCTCCGGGATGAACGAGAAGCCAGTGTGTGTGTGCGCATGTGTGTGTGTGTGTGTGTACGTGTGTGTGTTGGTGCGTGTATGGTATGGTATGGTATTGTATTTTAATTTTAATTCACCAATCGAACAGGCGTGTGTCTGTGTGTGTGTGTGTGTTTCTTTCACGGTGTACACAAAATAGCAGTGCATAAAACAATCAATCAGATGAATCAGACGAGAGCAGACTTGCGGAATTGCAATCAACACTAAACATGACATTTCCATGCAGGAGTAAAAGTCAGTTTGAAGGCAGAAATTTGATCGGTTTGGCACAGTGTGTTGGCAGTATCTCGAAAGAAGTCGCAGATATATTATTTCTTTACTTATATTTTATCAGACATGGATTGCTTTCATTGTTCTCGCTGTGCGCACTGGACACATGGTGATATGGGAACTAAACACAGCGCCCGGGCGGCAGAGTGGTGCTCTGCGTATACAAGGCTTGCTCAGCTACGGCATTTTAAGCATCTGATTCTTAGAAGTGCGGCTCCGTACGCACACGCAGTGCATTGCTATGTGCACTAGCCCCGGCAGGGAATCCACGAAAGCAGCGCACTGCGTATAGCGCATCTGCACCTATCCAATCCTATTCTGACATTGGTGCCAGGCTCCTCACTGAGACAAGCGACGCCCGGTTCCAACTGACTTCGATTCTAAGCTTCACTGAGCCGTACGCAATGCATTACGCCGCCTGCACGATCCTCTGCATGCAATTTTAGTACTCAAATAGCCTGCCGGTGTGGTGTGCAGTTAGCCGTGTGACGTCAGCGCGTTGTTACGACTGTGCAGTGGCGTACACACCATGACCAATGGTGCCCGTTCTGGCCACTTTGTCCAGGTCATGAGCGGCGACGGCATCCTCGCGTGCACGACTGCTGCGAAACGTCTTTAAGTGGGCCGGTACCTGCAGGAACGCAACACACACGCACGTGCGCGCGCACACACACACACGCTGATTGTTCGATGTATGAAACCTCAATCATCCGGATGCATCTGATTTTGTCCTCACGCTAAAATTTGTCCCGGTTCAACTTCAAAACAGTACATGTTCGACTTAGGGCCGATTCACAATGCAACTTTTTGCGACGCGACATGCGACGGCAACATACGGTTCACACTCTTTTTGGTGTTTTTGACATCCCTATGCACTAGCCACATGTCTACACGTGCACCCAGGGCAGAAACTGTACTCCTTGTGCGTACTTGGCGCATCGCATGTCGCAGAAGTTGAACTTTCTTCAACTTCTGCGACAGGTGCCTTGCGACTGTCCGCGACAGCTCACGACAGGCATTTTCTGGTCGCAACTGTCGCAGATTGCATGCCGCGTCGCAAAAAGTTGTATTGTGAACCGGCCTTTAAGCCACAGACCAGAGAAATTCGTATCACGTACGTATAGAGCACAAACAGCAGAGATTCGCATTTGCATGCCTACTACTCTGTTTAGGCCTGCAAGCCACACAGGAGTCCAGTTCGGGACAGGGAGTCATTAATTTTTATTGACAGAGCATGCGCATTGCAATACAGATGTGAGAGAGAGAGAGAGAGAGAGAGAGAGAGAGAGAGAGAGAGAGAGAGAGAGAGAGAGAGAGAAGAGAGAGAGAGAGAGAGAGAGAGAGAGAGAGAGAGAGAGAGAGAGAGAGAGAGAGAGAAAGAGAGAGAGAGAGAGAGAGAGAGAGAGAGAGAGAGAGAGAGAGAGAGAGAGAGAGAGAGAGAGAGAGAGAGAGAAGAGAGAGAGAGAGAGAGAGAGAGAGAGAGAGACAGACAGAGAGAGACAGAGAGACAATGCTGCGACAAATACTATAATCTGTTAAACTACAAGTACGCCTACCCGCTCAAACTTGGCCATCTTCCACGGCGGCCGCGGGTCCGGGGGCTCAACATGTCGCCTGACAAGGCTGGCGTGCGTCTCGTACACCTGTCCGTAACTTGGCTGAAAGACACAGAGACACAGGTATACAGTCAGGGTGTGTGTGTGTGTGTGTGTGTGTGTGTGTGTGTGTGTGTGTGTGTGTGTGTGAGAGAGAGAGAGAGAGAGAGAGAGAGAGAGAGAGAGAGAGAGAGAGAGAGAGAGAGAGAGAGAGAGAGAGAGAGAGAGAGAGAGAGAGAGAGAGAGAGGGAGAGGGAGAGGGAGAGGGAGAGGGAGAGGGAGAGGGAGAGGGAGAGGGAGAGGGAGAGAGAGAGAGAGAGAGAGAGAGAGAGAGAGAGAGAGAGAGAGAGAGAGAGAGAGAGAGAGAGAGAGGGAGGGAGGGAGGGAGGGAGAGAGGGAGGGAGGGAGGGAGGGAGGGAGAGAGAGAGAGAGAGAGAGAGAGAGAGAGAGAGAGAGAGAGAGAGAGAGAGAGAGAGAGAGAGAGAGAGAGAGAGAGAGAGAGAGAGAGAGAGAGGGAGGGAGGGGAGAGAGAGAGACAGACAGAGAGAGAGACAGACAGAGGAGAATAGGAACAGAGATAGAGAGAGAGAGAGAGAGAGGGAGGGAGGGAGGGAGAGAGACAGACAGAGAGAGAGACAGACAGAGGAGAATAGGAACAGAGATAGAGAGCGAGATAGAGTGTGTTTGGGAGTAAGCGAGCAAAAATGGTAATACAATGAACTCTTAGAGAGACAGGGATAGAGTGTGTGGGAGTGAGCGAGCAAAATCATGTGAAAATGGTAATACAATGAACTCTTTACCTTGACTTCTATATCTGGTGAAACCTCACTCGCATCATATCTATCTTGAATCCAGTCTCTCTGGTAACGGTTGCCAAGGACATCCCACAGTGGTGTGCTGGCCCTGAATGCAGTGTAGTGAGCAGAGTGTGAGCAGCACAGAACACACATAATAGCAGGGCATGTGCGCCAGAACGGCGCCGCAGAAGCACAAGTACCTAAGTTGGGCAGTGTTTATGAAGCCAATACTTTCCAGGGTTCTAGCCAAAGAGGGAGGGGGGGGGGGGGAGGGGAGGGGCGCAGCACCCCTCCCCCCCTCCCCACTCTGTTTGTGCCCCCCCCCCCACTGTGAAAATGTGCCACCCCCTACTCACTTTCTGATTTTGTTTTTTTCATGCCATCCAATGCAAATGCAGTCGATAGTCAGTACTAATTCTAGAACCTTTTCTAAGCACTCGCAGACTCCATTGCAGCCACTCACACATTACAGGGTACCTCACTTCAAACTCTCCAACTACGGTCTCTTCGCTGCATACGTTCACTTCACTTCCAAAAAAATAAATATTAGATATAAATTGAATGAACCAATTCTAGAACCAACTGTGTGTTGTCGCTCTCTCTCACCGTGTTTGTTTTCCGAAAGTCATGCCCGGTGGCGGATATGTGTCCGATGCGCGTCGCCGGCCATGCTGCTCCGTCTTGCGAAAATCATGTATGGCACTGAACTGGTAGACTTCCTTGGCATTGCGCAATCCTGTATCACGGGGTTGGAAAACGGTAATCGGCGGCAGTTTAGGTGTTTGTCCAATACACACATGCACGTGCACACACATATGCGCATATGCATGTGCATGTGTGTGTGTGTGTGCATGTGCATACATACACACACACACACACATACATGCACACACACACACACACAGACACAGGCACACACACACACGTACACACACAGGCACACATGCACACAGACACAGGCACACACGCACACACACACACACACGCGCGCGCTGAGAGCAAGGAAGAGGCGGGATTCATCGGTTGACAACGAGGAGATCACGAGCCAGTTTGCCAGGCAGAGTGTGCATGCACGAAATGAGCGCGCATGACATGTATATTCATAGGAGAATGAGAGGCACACTAGATACCACTGAGCTCTGCCATATTCGGCAAACTACACAGACCAGTACAGCCCGGAGATCTTGCAAAAGTTTGCTTGATTGCGATATCATTAAAGGGGCAAAAAATAAAATTTCACCAGTTGTAGGTTTCGGGGTGCTGAGTCCAATGGTCGTGGTCCGAGGAAGCTGAGACGCTCCCTTCCTACTTGAATCCCAATCGAACTCGCGCACTTCCACCGAAACTGGGTGACTGCGCCCTACTAGATGGGGGTTTGTATGCAAAATCTCACTAAAAGCGCCATTTCGTTCTTATAAAAGCACGGATGACCGCGATTGGGCCATATGTTGTAGTCTTTTGGACGCTGAGTCGACTGGTTTTGGTCCGAAAAGGCTGCGATGCAGCGTTCCTTCTTTATTCCCAATCGAACATGGTTGAACAAGCGGTCACGTGCTCCTGCGTACACCAGTCACCTGGTCACCGTGCCTGCAGGGTACAACTTACTAGCCTGTTTGACCTTTTTTTGGGTGCAGTCCTGTCACTCGAGTTGAACCTTGGTGTGAAAGTTGTCGCCTGCTGGCGTGGTGACCAGGTGATTTGGGCACCCAGGAGCACGTGACCGCTTGTTCAACCATGTTCGATTGGGAATAAAGGAGGAACGCTGCATCGCAGCCTTTTCGGACCAAAACCAGTCGACTCAGCGTCCAAAAGACTACAACATATGGGCCAATCGCGGTCATCCGTGCTTTTATAAGAACGAAATGGCGCTTTTAGTGACATTTTACATACAAATCCCCATCTAGTAGGGCGCAGTCACCCAGTTTCGGTGGAAGTGCGCGAGTTCGATTGGGATTCAAGTAGGAAGGGAGCGTCTTAGCTTTCTCGGACCAAGACCATTCGACTTAGCACCCCGAAGACTACAACTGGTGAACTTTTAATTTTTGCCTTAACTTCCCCTTTAAAGACCTTACTTTCCTTAGCAGGGTCGGATCTGGGGGTCCCAGGGGTACCGGGGAATCCCCTAAACTTCGCAAGTGTACTACTAGAAACCATAATTATGCATGTCATTGTGCATATATCACCCCACCTACTGTATTCAGTTTTGGAAACTGGAGCCCCTGTAGAGATCTCTCTATCCACCCCTGTAGAGATCTCTCTATCCACCCCTGTAGAGATCTCTCTATCCACCCCTGTAGAGATCTCTCTATCCACCCCTGTAGAGATCTCTCTATCCACCCCTGTAGAGATCTCTCTATCCACCCCTGTAGAGATCTCTCTATCCACCCCTGTAGAGATCTCTCTATCCACCCCTGTAGAGATCTCTCTATCCACCCCTGTAGAGATCTCTCTATCCACCCCTGTAGAGATCTCTCTATCCACCCCTGTAGAGATCTCTCTATCCATCCCTGTAGAGATCTCTCTATCCACCCCTGTAGAGATCTCTCTATCCATCCCTGTAGAGATCTCTCTATCCACCCCTGTAGAGATCTCTCTATCCACCCCTGTAGAGATCTCTCTATCCACCCCTGTAGAGATCTCTCTATCCACCCCTGTAGAGATCTCTCTATCCACCCCTGTAGAGATCTCTCTATCCACCCCTGTAGAGATCTCTCTATCCATCCCTGTAGAGATCTCTCTATCCACCCCTGTAGAGATCTCTCTATCCACCCCTGTAGAGATCTCTCTATCCACCCCTGTAGAGATCTCTCTATCCACCCCTGTAGAGATCTCTCTATCCACCCCTGTAGAGATCTCTCTATCCACCCCTGTAGAGATCTCTCTATCCACCCCTGTAGAGATCTCTCTATCCATCCCTGTAGAGATCTCTCTATCCATCCCTGTAGAGATCTCTCTATCCATCCCTGTAGAGATCTCTCTATCCACCCCTGTAGAGATCTCTCTATCCACCCCTGTAGAGATCTCTCTATCCACCCCTGTAGAGATCTCTCTATCCACCCCTGTAGAGATCTCTCTATCCACCCCTGTAGAGATCTCTCTATCCACCCCTGTAGAGATCTCTCTATCCACCCCTGTAGAGATCTCTCTATCCACCCCTGTAGAGATCTCTCTATCCACCCCTGTAGAGATCTCTCTATCCACCCCTGTAGAGATCTCTCTATCCACCCCTGTAGAGATCTCTCTATCCACCCCTGTAGAGATCTCTCTATCCACCCCTGTAGAGATCTCTCTATCCACCCCTGTAGAGATCTCTCTATCCATCCCTGTAGAGATCTCTCTATCCACCCCTGTAGAGATCTCTCTATTCACCCCTGTAGAGATCTCTCTATCCACCCCTGTAGAGATCTCTCTATCCACCCCTGTAGAGATCTCTCTATCCACCCCTGTAGAGATCTCTCTATCCACCCCTGTAGAGATCTCTCTATCCACCCCTGTAGAGATCTCTCTATCCACCCCTGTAGAGATCTCTCTATCCACCCCTGTAGAGATCTCTCTATCCACCCCTGTAGAGATCTCTCTATCCACCCCCGTAGAGACCTCTCTATCCACCCCTGTAGAGATCTCTCTATCCACCCCCGTAGAGACCTCTCTATCCACCCCCGTAGAGATCTCTCTATCCATCCCTGTAGAGATCTCTCTATCCACCCCTGTAGAGATCTCTCTATCCACCCCTGTAGAGATCTCTCTATCCACCCCCGTAGAGATCTCTCTATCCACCCCTGTAGAGATCTCTCTATCCACCCCCGTAGAGACCTCTCTATCCACCCCTGACTGGCGTAGCTCTAGTGTACTGCGTGGCTCTGCCCATCCGTCACAGGCATTGAGTACTTAACCAGGCTAAGGTGCACTGCCTCTGGGCTTGTCCTTAGGTTTCATTAACCACTTGAACAACTGGTTGCAGTATGTTCCTGTCAGCACAGTCAGACCTCGCTTATCCGGTCCTCTTTTATCCGGAAGAAAATCGCTGGTTACCGATTTACAGCATATGCCATGCATACATACAGTGCGTGTGTTCGATTATCCGGTTCCCTCGCCTATCTGGATATTTGTGTGTAAAACGGATGTGTGCGGTTAAGCGAGGTCTGACTGTAGATGCAAAGCTTACCTGCATTTGCTGCCGCCTTGTTTAGCTTGATGAAGTCGCGTGGCATTCGCGCCGGTTCCATGCTCTTCCGTGTGGCGTTCCCATAGTTCCAGTGACCGATGGCTGCAGTGCACAGTATAAACACATACAAACATGCATAGATAGACAGACACATGTTCTGTAGATAGGTGAGGACATGTATGGATTTGGCAGACAGATAGATAGAGAGAGAGAGAGAGAAGGAGCACGAGAGAAAGAGAGAGATCGATAGACACAGTAAAACCTGGTGTGAGCGACCTCTGTGTTTAGCGACCCCCTGCTCTTAACGACCGTTTTCCCATGCACCTACAGTTCTACACAGACACTTCGGGACCTGGTTATAAAGACCACCTGTCTTTAACGACTGCTTTTGCTTGCACCGTGGGGTGGTCGCTTAATCCAGGTTTCACTATAGATAGAGAGAGAGAGAGAGGAGGAGGAGGAGGAGGAGGAGGAGGAGGAGGAGGAGGAGGAGGAGGAGGAGGAGGAGGAGGAGGAGGAGGAGGGGGGGGGGGGATATCAGTACTTACCAGCGGCTGTTCCTCCATCATCTGATATCGTCTTCTTGCCATAGGAGAATTGAAGATCCGGCAGGGCATACGATGCTTTTTTCACAGCACCAACTTTAGTCTGAAAACCGGAGAACAGTAAATAACATTATCACATGGCACGTGATTGTTGCCCGTACTCCAGCGAATCAGCACCTTTCGCGCCGCGGGCAATAATATGCGATATTGCCCGCAAAAAAATAGTTTATTTGCCCGCAAAAAAATAGTTTATTTCAGTGATCGCGTGACTACGAAGACTGTAGCTGTAGACTCTACGACTCTACGACGAGTCGCAGTGTAGCATTGAGAAGATGGAATTCTTTTTGGAGATGGACATCCCGGCAATGGACATGGCCTCGGACGTCTGCCGTGTGGTGCTTGCAGGGATCATTTGTTCAGTCATGTTGGCAGCCTGACCGTCGGTAAGCTTGTGGATAAGATTCAGTTCTGCTCGAAGTGGTACTGTGATCACAAACAATTATTTGAAATAACACAAATTCAACTCAGCGTCGTGCGTTTTCAGATCCTCGCAAAGTCACTGCCTGTGTGTGGTCTTCATGTGCCACGCAAAACTCTTACCAGGCTCATATGTCCTCTGCCTTCACCTTTGCTTGAACAACAAACACAACAATTCAGGAATGTTTTGCAATGAAAAACACAGCTATCTGGAGCTGAAAAAAAGAAGAAAAATTGTCCTCAGAATTGCACACCAGGGAGTCGTCAAATGCTTGCACTTGTTGCAGTACTGTATTTGACAACTTCCTGATACACATGTAAACATGAAGAAACTCTTTGTGGTAGCACTCTTAATTTTTCAACTGAAATTATGATTCTGCTGTATTTTATTGTCGTTGCGATGTCTATTGCTATGACGATGCGGTGCCGGCACTTTTTTTCTGTCTCCGTCTTTCAGTGCTGTATACTCTCTGATGGCCTGTACTGCTGTAGCAGACTCTTGTTAGGGTGTAGGAGAAATATCTTCATTTTTCCTGTTTTGATAATGATAGCACATCAATATACATTGTGGTCATAATGTGTTGGCATTTGGGCTAATTTCAACAGCAGCCCAATGGTCTGCTCTGTGGGCCATGTGATAAATTTGTTATCGCATGGTTGCTGCGGGCCTTATGGCATATTATTGCCCCTCGAGGTTAGCCCTCGGGCCTACGGCCCTCGGGCTAACCTCTCGGGGCAATAATATGCCATAAGGCCCTTGCAACCATGCGATAACATATACGTATTGTAAAATGCATCGGCCAGCATAAAAAAATCCAGACAAAAGTCTGATTTAATATGGTGAAAAGGAGAAGGGCAAAATGCTTCCTTCTCCTTTTTAATTGGCTCACCATCCGAGTTGAAAAGCCTGACTTTTTAGTACAGCGTGGGAAACTGGAAACAGATCTTACTGGCAGTCTACTCACAGAGAGGTTACACGGTCACATCATCGGTTGGGATGCTTTGTATGGAGCGGCAGACCCACGGTGGAACAGTAATGCACCCGTGTTGGTTCTTTCATCCAGGAGTCCTTTTTGCTACTCAATACGTTGGACTCATAAACGGATCCGCTAACTCACCGCCATGACAAAATTAATTTTGAATATAACCTGTACAACAGATTGCCGTGGCCTGGAGCGCTTATTCTTTTCTTATTCTTTATTTCCACGATGAGTCGATGACCCATGGCCAATAAGGAAGATAATTGTGATTCAAATCAGTCCAGAATCATATAAACTCAGTCTAGCAAGTAAGAAAGCCAACACATAGTCATTGCAGAGGGATGGGGTTACGATGGGTTACGTTATAACTTAGTGGATATAGTAGTCTGGTGCCGCTATAGTTATTCAACCTCATATTCTGCAGATGTGAGTGACGTACTAACCGGGATAAGAAGGGGGTTTTCCCTCATGGTGCTACGCTGCACGCCGACGCGGTCCGGTGTGTTCATTGGCCGCTGCTTGGTCGGCCTAGAGGTGCCATGACTACCGCCTCCCAGGCTTCCAGTGGTGTCGGACATATCGGTGTACCTGCAACCGCTGAGGGTCGGCCTTGTGTCGTTCGGATCACCGTACGCAATCGAGCCCTGGAAAGAGAAGAGATAGTGTAGCACAAAGATACGGATTTAGTGCCACCTCTACCACCAGAGCTCCATGCCCAGCCTCAGTAACACCGGCAACATGACTTTGTTCTGAAACACTAGCATTCAATGATTGCATACCTGCCATGGGATAACACCTACAGTGAATAAGACCACACAATCCCGACTATAGCCCCAGTCTTCTGATGATTGGTTTTCAGCATGAAACTCTTAAGTAGAGACATTTTAAAATCACTTTTCGTTCCACCAGATTTTCGTTTGTACTACTGCGGCGGACATGGAAATCCAGTCGATTGACTGGGGCCGGCGCCCTCAGCTCGTACAGAACGCTGCGTGCAGTGCACAAAGTCATGCTGATCCGCGATGCATCGCATAGTGCATGTTCCGCTATCCACGGCTGCATGGCCAGCGCCCCTGTAGCCGCTCGACGTGCGACCGGATTTCCATGTCCACGACAGTAAGCTCTGCACGCCGTGTATTGAGCACTGGGACCGGTAGTCAAGCTTCTTCTGTGTGACTTTAACTTGTAGGTATTGGGCCATTATTGGCAATTTGGCCAGCACCACTGGTAAGGCCGGCAGGGCAATGGTCGCACCAGATGTTACCAGTTCCAGCTTTCATGCAGTGTCCGCTGTATTCTGTGGAAGCACTATCCCGCAGCTATCCCCGCTGCACTGTCTATCCTCTTGAACTGCTCCTTTTGTATAGTGAGGACTTCTGTGCTAGCTGTATATGTATACTCGTATCTGTTGCTAGAGGAATGTGTAGCTGTAACAAGCAGGTGTAATGTAGCATGGAGCTAGAGATGTATCCGCCCATATATTCATTGGGCGGTTCAATTGCCAATTGAGCATTCTTTCCAAGATTCCTTTTCAATCTTGCTCCAATCTGTGGGGAGAGAGAGGGGGGGGGGGACTCGCTTGATCAGTCATGGCAGTGAGCAAGTACAAGTACAGGTGTATGTGTGTGTGTGTGTGTGTGTGTGTGTGTGTGTGTGTGTGTGTGTGTGTGTGTGTGTGTGTGTGTGTGTGTGTGCGCGCGCATGTGGAAGGTGCTGCCGATCGAAGAGGGGTTTTCAACTCCACAGCTGTGCGAAATATAACAGAACTGTCGTTGGCCGCTAGCTTGCGGATCGTGCTGCGTACCGTATTCAACCGACCTACTCCATGTCTATCGGCCCCTCGTATGAGGGGACATGTGACCGTCTTACGACAATGTTCAGGACAGGACGGGTGGTGTGCGTCTCTGTGTGTGCGTGTGTACATATGTGAGCATTTGTGTGTGTTTGAGCATTATGTGCATAGTTCATGTGTGTGTGTGTGTGTGTGTGTGTGTGTGTGTGTGTGTGTGTGTATGTGTGTGTGTGTGTGTGTGTGTGTGTGTGTGTGTGTGTGTGTGTGTGTGTGTGTGTGTGTGCGTATGTGTGTGTGTGTGTGTGTGTGTGTGTGTGTGTGTGTGTGTGTGTATGTGTATGTGTGTGTGTGTGTGTGTGTGTGTGTGTGTGTGTGTGTGTGTGTGTGTGTGGTGTGTGTGTGTGCGTATGTGTGTGCGTATGTGTGTGCGTATGTGTGTGTGTGCGCTTGTCTGTTTGTATGGGCGTGTGCATGCTTGGAATGGGGGAGGCAAGGTTTATGAAGTCGGTTGTGAACTGCAGCAGCAAGCAGGTGCCAGTCACTCACCCTGTACCTAGATGAAGAGGCTCTACTGCTGTAGCCACATGCAAACACAGACATCGTGCTACACTAGCACTACAGCCTGGAAGATAACCTAGACCTTTGGAAGACCAACTCGATAAATTCTGCTCAGTACATGCCACGATTGTTCGACCAGCACACTCAGCTCAGTCACAAATTCACTGGACTACACTCAAACTACAAACTGGTTACAGTGCAAGACACCCTGAGTTACTCCACCCCTACTAGATGATGATAGTCTGACAGTGGTAGCAATACAAGCAAACATTGTTTGTGTTTCTGGGCCAAATTTTTGTGCTTTTCCTGGGACTTCTCCAAGTGGTCAAAGCGAGCTGTAGACTAGTTACAACGTTTCGCTGATAGAGAAATTACTTGTGGCAACACGACAACAGCGTTTCTGAGCACACAGCCAGCCACAGACCCTGCACAGAGCATGTGTATGCAGAACAGATGCAGTCTACATGTCATTACTACAGACACAGCCGGGCTGTGTCTGTAGTAGTGTAGCCACGCACGCACACCAGGCTGAGTCAGCGGTCGAGGCACACACCTCCATGATCCAAGAGTCAAGACTGACTGCGTGGAAGACGTATTCCAACGCCGCAATACACACACAAGTAATACAAAGTAAATCTGGTAACAGGCGATGTGCTCTTTTTCTAGATTGCCTGCCCATCAACTCGGTTTTAGAACCTTACCTCACACACCAACTGACCAAGCTCCGGCGTAGTTGCTTGCCTTGGTGATTAGAAGCCTGCCGATTGGAATGAATGTGCGTGGAGGTCAGTATGGGGTCCGCGGAGGTCTGTCACAGATGCTGACTTGCTCACAATGTTCGTTCACCCGCGGCACGACCACCAGCTGCACCGCGCTGTCGTCCTCCACTCCGCGACCACTGTTACTTGTTAGTACTGAGTACTGTACTACTACTAGTACTAGTACTAGCACGTTATGTCCATGCAAACTCCACGCCACTCGCCGGGTTATCTCCAGTTTGATTACGAAGACCTCTGCAGCGGCTTTTCGCTCTTCTTGTCTCTTGTCTCCACCAAGACACGTCAGTCCTTGTTATTTTGATGTCCACTTGGGGCTCAGGTCGTTGATAACTATGCAACTCGCTCGCCCAGTCCGGCGGACCGACTGGAGACTTCAAACAAACGTTACCTACCTACGTCTCCCGGCTGGCTCACCCAACTCCAGCTCGCCGGCGCAGTACTAGTAGTACTGGATGTCTTCAGAAAACAAAAACTACACGCACATGTACCGGCTCGAGCAAAGCTACCGGTTGACTGAAACTGAAGAGAACGTTAGTTACAATCAGCGAAAAGGGTTTGGGTGGATATCGCACGTCCGCAGAGTTTCGTGCAGTAGGTCGTACGATCGAAAACAATGTTGATTGCGTTTCACGGCTCTTGCAGTCTTGGCTTGTCTTGGCCTCTCAGTCTCCAGGTCTCACCGTGGTTACGAATCCACATCACGTGTCCACACCTCTTGCTTTATGCGTTCCAGGCAAACAACTCGTACTCTGCGAGTCTCTGGAGTCGACCTGCTGTTTTTCGTGCACGCCGTATACCTCCCTGGAAACGGTTGTCATGGGATTCATTCTCACCGGGCCGGGGAGGATAGCTATAGCCTAGGGCTTGAAAGTGATGACGTCAAAACGGCCAGGGAGTAGTAAGTTGACATCAGATTTCTATTTTTGGATCCACTAAGGTGTGACTTTGCTATTGCCTAAGTATGTGGGTGCATAGCAACCCACTCATGTCGCATGCAGGTGTGACTTTTATTTCGCCACCAGTTGTAACCCCGCCCCCAGTAGCCAAATCAGTCAGTTTCACTGGCTACATCACCATGCTCTGGGTAAGACCGCTTGAAATGTGCTTGGATCCATACAAAAACTGGATCCAAGTGGATCCAGTTTTTGAATTTTTGAAATTGTTGCTATGCTGTGACGTAGCACTTTCAAGCGTGTAGTACTATACTCTATAGTCTACAGTCCACACTGTGATTACAGTCGTCCCACTGTAATCCGGCACTTGTTTATCCAGAATCCTAACACCCATACGGGTCAAAAGGTCGCAAGACCGGGGCTCTGCCAACCGTGGAGGTTCTACAATGTACTGTAGTAAGCCCGTAAGGCCCAGGGCTAGGGGCACTGTTTCCGAACACAGTGTGCTCCATTTCTTTATCCACGTACCAAAACATGCCTGAAACATACCAGAAAAAGTACCCAATTCTGCTGATGTTTCTGCCTGCAGTATCATGGTATCCGCCTAGGGCTAAGCTGTACCACTGTGCTGAGATACGCAACCAAGCCTTGCTTGTGCCAGGCCACCACCATGCCTGAGGTAGCACGTGGCAGATGCAGCACCAGAGCGGCAAGGGTGAGGGGGCAAGTCTCGCAACCAGATATTTTTACTACTCCCTGCCCATGCCTATTAACCAGCAAACAGAATACTGTAATTTCACAAATTTTCGGTGTACTTTTATTTTCGGTACTTTCGGTGTGTCCGTTTCATACCTAAAATTTCAATACACCGAAAAAACACTAACACACATAATCCAATAGGGAACTGCTTCTCTGTACCGAAAATTTCTGTTCACCTAACCTGGCCTGTTGCCCTCATACCGAAAATATTGAGCACCGAAAATTTCTGAAATTAGAGTACCCGGCACGGGGCGAAACCTTGCTAGTTTCTCGTCAAAGATGTCATGTGTACCACCAGTATGGGGATTTGCTGCGCAGACTCAGACTCAATGTACACGTATCAGTAATAATTTGATTCCAACTTCCTTCATTGTGTTTGGTGAGCCATGCATTGTAGGTTCATAACACCTCCATTCTACACTGCTCCGCTCGTGTTGATTTGTCGCATGTGTGAGTTAGTTGAGTACCGGTAGTCGTACACACGTCATTGCGCCAGTATCTTCAATAACAAATACATGAACCCGCTTCTCCTCAGGTGTGTGCAACCGTCGTGTGGGCTCGTTTGGTCACAAGGAAAACCTCTCACAGCCTAGAAATCATGTCACGTACATGTACAAGGCTGTATCGCGGAAACAGGCACCTATCCGAAGATCGCATGAGCCTCAGCTTAGTTGTGAACACTCTTTATGATTAGCGTAAAAGTCACCTGTCCTCTATTACAGAGTTCGCTGTGGTTGTGCGTGCGTGTGTGTGTGTGTGTGCGTGTGCGTGCGTGTGTGTGCGTGTGTGTGTTTGTTTGTTTTCTTTACTACCAAACACAGCCCTAAATTAATAATCAGGGAAAGAGGACAACAGGTACTGAAGTGACACTGGAGTTATTGTTGATACTGAGCTCTCCTGGGATGGTCACGTCGACCACACCATTCGCCAAGTTCGACGCTCCATTGGCGCGCTATGGCGCTCACGTCAAAGCTTGACAGTCTCCTCGAAAAAGCTGTTTTATCATGCAATGATCATGTCCAGACTAACATACGCGTCCAATGCAATCTATCCGTCTCTGGTGGCCAGAAACATGGAAGCCCTCACTCGAATGACGAAAGCTGCAATCCGTGCCTTCTTTGGCTTTCCGCCGTGGACTTCCACTGCAGGGCTCTTCGAGAGACTCTGTCTTCCTACCCTCGAGGACGCCCTGGCAGCGAAAGTTCTAATATTCGTTCGTCGCTGCATCCATGGCCGCTCAAGCGTCCTGTTTCGGAATTATTACGTCAGAACACAGTGATCGCACCCGTGGAGCTGACCAAAACCTATTGCAGGTACTCTACCCTTCTGGCCCGGTCCTTCTGGTAGAGGCAGAATCCAATTCATTGGTGTCATCCTCTGGAACAAGACACCGCCAATGATGCGCTGTGAACCTTGTCACGCCCATTTCTCTGCTCTCTCGAAAGCGTCGAAGTATTCAAAGTAGATCACTTTTTTATCTGTTCACCAATGGTCAATTCTTTTTATTTTTGTGTAGATTTTATCTGATCATCAAATCCTATCCTACTGGTACCTAGTGTACTGCAAGGATGTTAGGAAATGAACTTCTCGACATCAAATCGGTCAGTTAACACTCCGTGTTTTCGGTTTTTCAACAGGGTTCTTTCCCCCGCAGATCTATTTGTAACATATTCAGTTACCTTCGGTGACTTCTTTCACTTGTGATTTTTCTCCTCGCCTCCCCATTCCTGTTATTAATGGACCAGTGCATCCTGTGGGGCCGAGTGTGGGCTCATTGCGTTCGTCTCGTCAAGACCTTTCCAGAATGCCCGAGATCGTGGAAATCGTCAATTTCAAACCAAAGTTACGTCTAATTTTAGTTTCAGATTTTGTGGTTGCGTGGGCTTGTATACATTTTAATCGGACAGTAAAGGGTTAATAACTTTGTCATGTCGCTCACATGTATTTTAAAAAGGAGGCGCCATCGCCTGTTTGTGTTGCGACTTTAAATAAAATTCAACAACAACAACAACAACAACAACAACAACAACAACAACAACAACAACAACAACAACGACCACGACCACGACGACGACGACGACGACGACGACGACGACGACGACGACGACGACGACGACGACGACGACGACGACGACGACGACGACGACGACGACGACGACGACGACGACGACGACGACGACGACGACGACGACGACGACGACGACGACGACGACGACGACGACGACGACGACGACGACGACGACGACGACGACGACGACGACGACGACGACGACGACGACGACGACGACGACGACGACGACGACGACGACGACGACGACGACGACGACGACGACGACGACGACGACGACCACGACGACGACGACAACAACAACAACGACAACAACAACAACGACAACAACAACAACAACAACAACAACAACAACAACAACAACAACAACAACAACAACGACAACGACAACGACAACGACAACGACAACGACAACGACAACGACAACGACAACGACAACGACAACAACAACAACAACAACAACAACAACAACAACAACAACAACAACAACAACAACAACAACAACAACAACAACAACAACAACAACAACAACAACAACAACAACAACAACAACAACAACAACAACAACAACAACAACAACAACAACAACAACAACAACAACAACAACAACAACAACAACAACAACAACAACAACAACAACAACAACAACAACAACAACAACAACAACAACAACAACAACAACAACAACAACAACAACAACAACAACAACAACAACAACAACAACAACAACAACAACAACAACAACAACAACAACAACAACAACAACAACAACAACAACAACAACAACAACAACAACAACAACAACAACAACAACAACAACAACAACAACAACAACAACAACAACAACAACAACAACAACAACAACAACAACAACAACAACAACAACAACAACAACAACAACAACAACAACAACAACAACAACAACAACAACAACAACAACAACAACAACAACAACAACAACAACAACAACAACAACAACAACAACAACAACAACAACAACAACAACAACAACAACAACAACAACAACAACAACAACAACAACAACAACAACAACAACAACAACAACAACAACAACAACAACAACAACAACAACAACAACAACAACAACAACAACAACAACAACAACAACAACAACAACAACAACAACAACAACAACAACAACAACAACAACAACAACAACAACAACAACAACAACAACAACAACAACAACAACAACAACAACAACAACAACAACAACAACAACAACAACAACAACAACAACAACAACAACAACAACAACAACAACAACAACAACAACAACAACAACAACAACAACAACAACAACAACAACAACAACAACAACAACAACAACAACAACAACAACAACAACAACAACAACAACAACAACAACAACAACAACAACAACAACAACAACAACAACAACAACAACAACAACAACAACAACAACAACAACAACAACAACAACAACAACAACAACAACAACAACAACAACAACAACAACAACAACAACAACAACAACAACAACAACAACAACAACAACAACAACAACAACAACAACAACAACAACAACAACAACAACAACAACAACAACAACAACAACAACAACAACAACAACAACAACAACAACAACAACAACAACAACAACAACAACAACAACAACAACAACAACAACAACAACAACAACAACAACAACAACAACAACAACAACAACAACAACAACAACAACAACAACAACAACAACAACAACAACAACAACAACAACAACAACAACAACAACAACAACAACAACAACAACAACAACAACAACAACAACAACAACAACAACAACAACAACAACAACAACAACAACAACAACAACAACAACAACAACAACAACAACAACAACAACAACAACAACAACAACAACAACAACAACAACAACAACAACAACAACAACAACAACAACAACAACAACAACAACAACAACAACAACAACAACAACAACAACAACAACAACAACAACAACAACAACAACAACAACAACAACAACAACAACAACAACAACAACAACAACAACAACAACAACAACAACAACAACAACAACAACAACAACAACAACAACAACAACAACAACAACAACAACAACAACAACAACAACAACAACAACAACAACAACAACAACAACAACAACAACAACAACAACAACAACAACAACAACAACAACAACAACAACAACAACAACAACAACAACAACAACAACAACAACAACAACAACAACAACAACAACAACAACAACAACAACAACAACAACAACAACAACAACAACAACAACAACAACAACAACAACAACAACAACAACAACAACAACAACAACAACAACAACAACAACAACAACAACAACAACAACAACAACAACAACAACAACAACAACAACAACAACAACAACAACAACAACAACAACAACAACAACAACAACAACAACAACAACAACAACAACAACAACAACAACAACAACAACAACAACAACAACAACAACAACAACAACAACAACAACAACAACAACAACAACAACAACAACAACAACAACAACAACAACAACAACAACAACAACAACAACAACAACAACAACAACAACAACAACAACAACAACAACAACAACAACAACAACAACAACAACAACAACAACAACAACAACAACAACAACAACAACAACAACAACAACAACAACAACAACAACAACAACAACAACAACAACAACAACAACAACAACAACAACAACAACAACAACAACAACAACAACAACAACAACAACAACAACAACAACAACAACAACAACAACAACAACAACAACAACAACAACAACAACAACAACAACAACAACAACAACAACAACAACAACAACAACAACAACAACAACAACAACAACAACAACAACAACAACAACAACAACAACAACAACAACAACAACAACAACAACAACAACAACAACAACAACAACAACAACAACAACAACAACAACAACAACAACAACAACAACAACAACAACAACAACAACAACAACAACAACAACAACAACAACAACAACAACAACAACAACAACAACAACAACAACAACAACAACAACAACAACAACAACAACAACAACAACAACAACAACAACAACAACAACAACAACAACAACAACAACAACAACAACAACAACAACAACAACAACAACAACAACAACAACAACAACAACAACAACAACAACAACAACAACAACAACAACAACAACAACAACAACAACAACAACAACAACAACAACAACAACAACAACAACAACAACAACAACAACAACAACAACAACAACAACAACAACAACAACAACAACAACAACAACAACAACAACAACAACAACAACAACAACAACAACAACAACAACAACAACAACAACAACAACAACAACAACAACAACAACAACAACAACAACAACAACAACAACAACAACAACAACAACAACAACAACAACAACAACAACAACAACACTGGACAAACGTCAAAAGGACAAATGGGAGTAGGGATCAATGTGCCGATGTGGTGGGCGAAGGCCGCGAAGCTCATCCGACCGGAGGTCTCGGAATCATAGCCTACGACCAGGCATCGATAAGAATGCAGCTTTACTAGGAGGGAGGAAGATCAACTCGCAGTTACTAGTCTGGTTTTGATGCTGCCAGGGGATGGTTGTATTTTTAGAATGCTTTGTGGTTGACCATACTTCATTGCTACATATCTGGGAGTGTCGCTGATGAGCCCTAACGAGGTCAAAGCAGCTTCCCGGAGATTGAATAATGTACATGACATTGTACATGTACATAATCATGTACATTACGAAATAGTGGTGGCGACCTCGGCGACTTCGTCATGTAGTACATGTACATGTAATCCCTTTCCTAGACATTATAGTTACACTGTTGACTTGTGATTGTGATATTCATGTCCAGTGTAGTGTTACAATACTGGTCACGTTGAGGCGTGGAAACATTCCGGCTACCAGCGACGTGGCCACGTCGTGGGTTGCCCTAGACCAGACTAGTATTGCAGAGGCTGGCCCACGCTCCCACTCCCTACTCCGAGTGTCTGCGTGTCCTGCTGTTGCAGTGTTGACTTTTGGCTTGGCAGTACAGCTTCTGTGCTTCTAGCACGTCAAATCCCCGTACAGACGGTGACGCACAACTGCATTATGTTTATCGGCCGCTCTCGCGTGAGATCAGCACGAAAGTCACGTTGCCTGTTGTCAAAATCTGTCAAAATTTGGACGTGCCCTTCACAAGGTCTATACATGTACATGTACATGTAGCATCTTCATTGTGCAGACATGATTGTACACCCACGGATTCATCGCCTACTAGTACATTGTAGGTGGACGGGGGCACGATTCGTGGGATAACCCACGTGGAGAGGCGAGGGTAGTCTAGTACTAGCGTCTGATCATGCTGCTGCTTTGGCAGACTGTCAAAATGTCATAACGTGGGTTGATACATGTACATGTCCATGTCCATGTACATGGTGTGTTCGCTGACAGGTCTGTTTATGTATTGCAACATGTCAAAATGACTGTCAAAGTCATTCATTGTACATTGTACGATCAAGGTAGTGTAAAGTGTCTATTTCCTTGGGAGAAGAATTTCCTTGTTCCTTTTTTCTCATGTATTCTTGTTCTCACGTTCACGTGCGGTCTAAATTCTAATATTGTTTTACCAGATGTTTACTTGATGAGCATTTCTGCAAAGGTCTACATGACTTGTACTCCTTCACTTCCCTTCACAGGCTTTTTTCCCTTTTCTCCGAATCATTCACCCTTCCTCAAGGACAAGAGAAAGCTTCGACGTGGCTGAAGCCCAGACGCCAGAGGAGAACCTTCTGTCGTTCAGTCCCCAGTGCAAATACATGTATGGTATGCTACGAAAGAAAGCCTTCAACAACACACATTCACAGGCACAAATGTACATCATTTTGTATATTGTACATGTGCGATTGGGGGCCACAGACATCCGACTCCCGAAGGCAGGCACTGAGGCAGCACCAAGGGCAAGGCTCATGAGGCCCCTGTCTCCCTTGGTCGACTTTGGACCGTGCATGATGTGGAAACGCAGCGCCACGTTTAACTCGCGGGTCGAATGTCTTTGCCCACGAATGTATATGGACATTAATCAGGGACCAGATGCCTTGGTAGTGTTAGGAGATTTCAACTCCAGCGTGGATTTCACACACAAATTTCAGCTCGTGCGTGGACAAATCAGCCTAGTTGCCTGCTGTGGACTATCCACTACGGGTTCAGCGGATATTGTTCATGATCGTCCTCTTGCACTGGCTTGGTTCACTATCCCACATATGCATGTATCTGTACCTGTATCGCGCGGTATACATCATGGAGTAGTACAATACCAATTTGTACTACTCCCTGGTATTCATCACGGAGATGTTCGCTCCAGTATGCAAGCGTGGATACTTCGAAGTAGTATTATAATGGTGGAATGCTTGTACATGTACAAGTACATATCAAGTAGCGTGTGGGAGATCGTTCTTGATCATCGGGTCGTTGACTTGAAGGAACGCACAATGCATGACAGCCGGCTACCGGCAATACTTTGCTTCCTTTCACGAGCTCCTACGTTTTCATCACGAACAAAACAAGCACCACATGTGCTACACTAGGAGTAGGAGGCTACTGATGTCGAGTGTGTGCCCGGGTACGGGTAGAAGGCATACCGGGAGTCGTACAAACCCACGACCTCTGTGACGAACTCTTGCATAGCGTTGAAGGTCTAGGTACTACTGCCAGTACTGGCAGTAATGCAGTCATCGCATTGCATTGGCTATACAATCATGTACTGTCGGTAACTCAGAGCTCAGCAGCTCACATAACACTGCAGCCGGGACACTCAGAAGTAAATTAATAGTTAAAGGGTTGGCGTCATAGTCAGTCAGACCCCGTTTCCGCATCCATATGAACCGTCAAACGCCACCACCCGCAAGAACCGTAAATGGCTACATTAATAAGTCTGTCATTAACCATACGGTTGAAGGCACACGTGTAGGAGGTGGAAACGAACCCGTCGACGCCGTCAACACAATAGAATGTGAACCGCTGGTACAGCGTGTGGTGTATTGTCGAAGAATTGCAAAACACAACGTACATGTAGTCCTGTGAATCAATGGATGTTTACCATCGATTGTCTCCCCTGAGAACCACTGCCACAACAAGTTGAAACTCGTTGCTTTCGATCGCACGCCAAGGTTACGAATGGCCCAAACACCGAACACTTTGTTTCCATTTAGTGTTGTGTTAACCCTTTGTGTACGGACTGTACAACTATCGATCTTAAAAGTTCCCAGCTGCGTAGTCTACGTGGGGGTTATGATCTTCGTCCTGCGAAACCAATAACATGTCTTGTTCCTGAGTAATCATCAGGTGGTAATCTGTTAGTTACTCGCAATGAACGGCGTTTTAGCGTACGGATAGGATAGGAGTGGAGTGGAGTGGAGTGGAGTGCATGTGAAGTAGCTAAGTTTCCATGTATCACCACCACGCGGCTAAGTGCTCCATGCATGAAAACCTCACTCATCAGTCATAGTCATACTTCATAGTCATACCATGACTCCATGAGTGCTCTTGCTCGCATACATGCACGACAGTTCTCTTGCTGACATACTGACAGCAGAATACCCCACGTCTAATAGAGTAGGAGTCATCGTGCACGTGCAGTCCTAACTAACTAACTTCCTTGAAAGGTCACCCATTACAGGACCTCGATACGTACCACTGTGAGAGGCCCAGTGCAGTGTCGTTGGTTGATGATGCGAATCCCCACTGAGTGTTGGCGGGGTGATCGGGCACCGCGAGGCAAGGTCACGCATGGCCCAAACATGGGTTACCGTTAGGTACCTGTATACCTGTAAGCTGCACGTGAATGTCGTTTAAAACTTTACTTGTCACACAGGAATCATGTTTGTACCGGTACAATTAATAGCATCCAATCGTAATTGTATCTAAACGAGAAATACCTCACCTTGACTCCACACATTTAACTGCATTGATCGTTAGCGACAAGGAATGTGTCCAAATACGTGTAAGTTCTATTAGTACGTGTGGTGGGTGGGTGCTGGGTGAACATGACATTCCTCACTATGTAGTCTAGGCTCAGGTTCCAGTGGTAGGGTGAAATTCTGTGATTCCCCTCGCGCTCGGGCGAACCCCATGTTACAATATACAACGCTACATGTACATGTACATGTACATGATTGTAGTTTGTACGTGTTGTTGGTCGACAGCATATTACAAATACAACTTTATCACAAGGCGGAGGACCACGGTGTTCGGAAAGCGTGCCCCTAACTAAAACCATTCACGGTTGGTAGAGCCCCTGTCTTGCGACTATCTGAACCGTATGGGTGTTAGCCCCGGCTCTGACCCTCATTATACTAGTAAGTTGCCTTTGTCTTCTTCTTCTTGTTGTTGTTGTACCGTCAGTCGTGTATTCTTTGTTCGCTCCTGGATGTCTTCTTGAATCAACCTGATACTCAGTCCTCATTCTTTTTCTATACTCTTGTCTTTCTTTTCCAACTTCTGCCAATGGCGTCCCTCTCTCAGCGCACACGGTGGTCTTCTGCTTTGTAACATGCTGTCAACCAAGAGCATGGTTTACATGTATCTAATACCGTGATTGTACATGTGACAGTAAAACCTGTCAAGGCGACCACTCTGATAAGGTGACCACCTGTCCAAGAAGACCACTAGTACTACAACCAGGACCAAGGGGTGTAGTTTCCGGACAAATGGCCTTGGATAAGAGACCACCTGCCACCTGAATACGGGGACCTCCGTGTCTCTAGTCTTGAGCGGGTGGCTTCGACCTGGCCATGTTAGACGGGTTCCACTGTTGGAACTACATCGTAGCTCTGCCTTTACTTAGGCTTTAGGCATTGATCTCTCTATTGCCGTATTGGACAGCCTGGAACCTCTCTGTGTTTACAGGTTTCATTGTACATGGACGTTCTAACTGTATTTTACTTGTACGTCGGGGTCACCAATGTAGGGTTTTACGTCGGGCCCTAGACGACGGCTACTTTGGCCAACCGGACAACAAAGAAGTTGTGACCAAAGGGAATGTTTTATTTTCCTGCGCGTGCTTACATGTACATGTACATGTACATGTACATGTATGTGATAGAGATGTAATACTAATAGACAGTGTGTCAGGTCGCTACAGTGTACATGTACATGTACATGTACATCATTCACTGTAGTCTGTACCTTTAGTAGGCTTTACTTTCCTTAGATACCAGCATTACCTGCTTGCATATCGAGTGGCGTATCGAACAGTTACGGATCAAGCCAAATAAGCGTGGAGCAGAATGTGCTCTGGCACTCGTCTAAGTACCCCCCCCCCTCCCCTCCCCCGTGGCCAGAATGACTTGAATCTGAGCACATTCTGCAGGCAAAGAACAGGCGGAAGCACGACGTGCATGTACATGTACATGTGCATACAAAGCACCATGCGGCCTACCATACTAGTTACTCGTACTTTGCCATGTTCAGTGCAGCCCACGCTTCTTGCCATCTTGGTCATCCGCACGCCAACGCACTTCACCCTTCCAAGTACATGTATCATGACATTAGTACAAGTCATGTACATGTACATGTATGTGATAATGTGTACGATCATGATTACCATGATTACTGGCTGACATGGCCAAGATTAGTGTCAAGACTCTTCAACTCAGGGTGCATGCCTCTGATCTGCCTCACTCACTCTACCTAGTACCTGTCTCTGGCGACATGACATTGACATTGTAACCATAACAGTCTACTTGCTTGGCTCTGGTGAAACTCGGTCAGACTGAGTTTTCCCCATCCACAGGAATGCCACCATCCAATGATCCACAGGAATGCCACCATCCAATGATTAATTTAATACGCAGGTACATGTACATGTACATGTACATGTACATGTACATGTACATGATTGTACTATGTAGTAGTATTATTATAACCCAATACTAGTTCAAGTAGTTCAGAACTAGTATTAGATAAACCTTGTTTCATGCTGTCAATCTAACATTAATATGGATTGTACTACTACTAGTACAGCTCCTAACCTCAGGAGATGAGTTTGTAGATCAGATCCAACACAGACAAAACGTGGTTGAAGGTTTTAACTTTAATACAATCTAGTCGGCATCGATCATAATTATTGTATGTAATCAAGCACGCTCAGGAGGTCATGATGGCTGGATCTTGCCCGAGTCTGCAGCCCAAGGGCCATGTAAGAACATATAAAATTACCTGGTATAATGCCCTATGCGTAGTGCGTGCGTGGTTGGCAAAGTGGTCAGAGTATTGACCTTCCAAACATGAGGTTGTGAGTTCGATTCCCAGGGCGAGTGAAGATCATTTCCACCCCCAGAAGACCAATCTGGGGTTGGGTAGGTCTATATGTCGAGCTCTGTGAAACAGTCAGGATGTCTCTAACACCTCTTGCCCCTAAGGTCGGAATGACTATGCCTATGGGCTACATGGGTAACTTGTTTGTAGTTCCTTGGTCCTTTTTCTTTTCTATAAATTTATCCTTGGCTCTCCATCCGAGTCCATACTATGGGCTTACTCAAGTAGCTTTATCATTCTTTACCACATGACTAGTGATTAGCATAGGTCGACCAGTAATCGTCTCCATGGGACATGTAGGCTGCTATTATGCATGCATGTGTGGCTGTTCCATGACGTAACGTTTTCACTGGTCTGGTGAAGGACTGTACGTTGCCTTTGAAAAAAACTCTTTTTTTAAACTTAGTTCTACCTGGGGCCATGGAGGCGGACACGCGTTGATGTTGTTGTTGACACGTTGAGTGTGCCTAGCCTGCTAGGCCAGGCGGGACACGCCGTCACAAACTGAACGCATGAGTGAAGGTGCGGAGCGGCACTCAACACAGAACTAAAATAATGTCATGCTGCAGCCAGTGCAGGCATGCACGTACTTGCAAAGTTGCAGTTGCATGTTTGCTACAATGTAGCGCTGTGGACGTGGATCAGTTTGTTTACTACACTGCATGCATGCAGTCACTGAGTCAGGCATATCCTGGGTGTCCCACGCGTTTGCAGTTTGCTGTTTGAGGCCACTGATGACGCGAATTTCGTCCTCACGTGCAGCCTCGATCAGATCTGATTTGGACAACAAGCTGTTCAGCACTCAATCGCATGGGGCCTTACAACACATAATAGTACTGGCCTGAAGGAGAACTGCGTTTGTTCTTGTCTCCAACCTAGGAGTGGTGCCCACTTCAAGCACTTGTCAGCTAAGTGGTAGAGAGTGGCAGGAATTTGTCATTCCTGAGCTGGCCGGACTGAAGTGTTTGCAAATGGTTCGTTGCAGTAAGTAGTTGAGTTGGCCATGTCTTGTCAGGAATGACACTGGGAACCACACGTCCTGCACGCCAAATGCCAAGACCGTTTGTGACGGACTAATAACCTTTCCTTTCTTTTCCTTTTTTAAATTAGGGCCAAATTCGCGATCACGCGACTCAAGTGATCTATGCTAGGCAGGTACCTGTAGGTGGCTTGCCAAACGCCTTGAAGCGCTTCTTCGTGCGCTATGCCAATGCCTGGCAGACCAACGTTACGTTATCCGTCGAACACTGCAACTGGGCCATTCTCAACATTGTTATCCTCCACGTCTTTAATAGCTCAGCGCGAAATCACACCTCGTCGCGTGCACTCTGCCACTGCCAGGAAGACAATGCGCTGTGGTTCGACGCTGACGACCACACGCAGTCACTGCGTTCGGTGTTGATGGCTTTATGCAGGGAAACTGGTCTCGAACTGCCAAGTGCCAATGGTGGACGAAGACAACATGACTGAGTGTGGAGTCACTTGTTCAGGTCGAAGCGCATGCAGGTACTACCCTTTATTTCAAGCGCCAAGGGCGGAAATGTGGAGATTGCTTCATTTATTTCAATTGCAGTGAAAGGCCGTGATGGTGAAGGTGGTCAAAAAGAGGCGAAAAGTTGATAAGATAGTCAGGGGGAGGGGGGGGGGGGGTAGCAGCTCCCGACTTGTACATTGTAGCCCTTGGTGGATAATGCTAGAGAAAGAGAG
>NC_088655.1:26181863-26184363 GCF_964019385.1 Sycon ciliatum | reverse complement strand
TGCAAACTCTGCAGAACGCGTATTTTCCATTTTCGATCATTTTCGCGCTATCTGCTGCCATGGAAACTAGATTCAAATGATGGCAGCGGATCTGGAGAGTCCTCAAAAAAATTTGAGCTCGATACGAGCAAGGAGAGTGAAATGGCAGCTGAGGATTTGATCTTCTGGCCGTGCTCAAGTCTGTCGAGCGCGTGCGTGAAGTTTGCCAGACTGTAGCATGGGCTTTTGGTGTCGCTCCGAGCTGAGCTTGGAACTATTTTGTTCCTCGCCTCAAGACCTTTGCAGGAAGCTCAAGATCGTGGAATTCGTCCAAAGAAAGGTAAAGTTATCGATCCTTGAACAGCTACTACTTTCATAGGAAAAACGCGATTTTTGCAGGTGTTGGCGTGGGGCGGCATTCAGGTAGCGTCGTGCTCAAAAGGTTAAAGACCTTACTTTCCTTAGCAGGGTCGGATCTGGGGGTCCCAGGGGTTCCGGGGAATCCCCTAAACTTCGCAAGTGTACTACTAGAAACCATAATTATGCATGTCATTGTGCATATATCACCCCACCTACTGTATTCAGTTTTGGAAACTGGAGCCCCTGTAGAGATCTCTCTATCCACCCCTGTAGAGATCTCTCTATCCACCCCTGTAGAGATCTCTCTATCCACCCCTGTAGAGATCTCTCTATCCACCCCTGTAGAGATCTCTCTATCCACCCCTGTAGAGATCTCTCTATCCACCCCTGTAGAGATCTCTCTATCCACCCCTGTAGAGATCTCTCTATCCACCCCTGTAGAGATCTCTCTATCCACCCCTGTAGAGATCTCTCTATCCATCCCTGTAGAGATCTCTCTATCCATCCCTGACTGGTGTAGCTCTAGTGTACTGCATGGCTCTGCCCCGGATCTGCCACAGGCATAGAGTCTCTCTCTAGCAGGTCAAGGTCCACTGCCTCTGTGCTTGATTGCTCTTAGGTGTCATTCGCCACTTGAACAACTGGTTGCCGTATGTGAATGTCAATACAGTCAGACCTTGCTTATCTGGTCCTCTTTTATCCGGATCCCTCGCCATCCGGAAGAAAATCGTTGGTTACTGATTTACAGCATATGCCATGCATACTTAGGCGGTGTTTAAATGAGGAGTTTCAATCCGGGTCGAGTTCAGCCCGGGTTGAAAGTCTGCACGATAGACAAAATAGGTGAGCGTTTACATGAAGACAGTTGACCCGGGTCAAATACTGATATGCCGCCAAAAGTCCACTTCTAGAGTCCTGTATGGTCACGTGAATCCGTTCGCGCGAAATTTGCATCTGCAGTGCTGTTCCAACCTGGCGCGAGATACGTGCAGAAGTACGTTAGTACGATTTTCTTGACCCAGGTTGATTTCAACCCTTCCCCCAAAGGGGAGGGTTGAAATCAACCCGGGTCAAGCGCAATCAAGAGTACATAACCCCCCAGAGTGTGCAACGCCGATCCAGCTCTGCATAGGGTCTTGGTCGAGCGGAATCGGATCTTCTGATGTCATGCGTACACTCCACACCAGCGCAAAGCCGGTCTCGAGGCAGGGTACCGTTGTTTCTGATCAAAGAGTACCCGCGACTCCCCGGGTTCCCCTCAGATGTGTACGGTATTATGACGCAAAGATCCGATTCCGCTCGACCAAGACCCTATGCAGAGCTGGATCAGGCGTTGCACACTCTGGGGGGTTATGTACTCTTGGCGCAATGCGTCACGTAAACGCGCCATTCGTTTTGTGTACACGGCGGGTTGAAATCTGACCCGGGTCGAACTCAACCCGGGTTGAAAAGCCTCATGTAACACAGCCTGACTGTATGTGTGTTAGATTATCCGGTTCCCTCGCCTATCCGTATATTTCTGTGGAAAACGGACGTGTGCGGTTAAGCGAGGTCTGACTATGGATGCAAAGCCTACCTGCATTTGCTGCCGCCTTGTTCAGTTTGATGAAGTCGCGCGGCATTCGCGCCGGTTCCATGCTCTTCCGTGTGGCGTTCCCATAGTTCCAGTGACCGATGGCTGCAGTGAACAGTAAACACACACACACACACACACACACACACACACACACACACACACACACACACACACACACACACACACACACACACAAATATGCATACCTAACACATACGTACACACATGGATAGATCGATAGTATTATGCCCCTCGACATTCGTCTTGTTGAGCACTCTCGGCAGGCTGCTCTAGTGCTGCTGCATCAAGCATTGTCTGCTACTTTCCGTTGTAAGAGCACTCTGGTGCTAGAGCGACGAGCTATCTTAATGTCTGTGGTGCCTCCTTTGCACCATGGCTGGTAGCTCGGCTTGCTTAAAGCTCGTAGCTGTACTGATGAGGCCTTTATGGCCGAAACAGCTTGCTGTCTACAGCATTGGCTCGATTGATAGATGGATGGATGGTTGGATAGCTGGCTTATCTGATAGATAGGTAGGTAAATTAGGCGCGTGCGCCGGTGCCCTTCAAGGGCGGGGGTTCCGGGGG
>NC_088655.1:26166863-26176863 GCF_964019385.1 Sycon ciliatum | reverse complement strand
TTTCTTTATCCACATACCAAAACATGCCTGAAACATACCAGAAAAAGTACCCAATTCTGCTGATGTTTCTGCCTGCAGTATCATGGTATCCGCCTAGGGCTAAGCTGTACCACTGTGCTGAGATACGCAACCAAGCCTTGCTTGTGCCAGGCCACCACCATGCCTGAGGTAGCACGTGGCAGATGCAGCACCAGAGCGGCGAGGGTGAGGGGTCAAGTCTCGCAACCAGATATTTTTACGACTCCCTGCCTACAACCAGTAAACAGAATACCCGGCACGGGGCGAAACCTTCCTAGTTTCTCGTCAAAGATGTCATGTGTACCACCAGTATGAGGATTTGCTGCGCAGACTCAGACTCAATGTACATGTACACGTATCAGTAATAATTTTGTTGATGACAACTTCCTTTATTGTGTTTGGTGAGCTATGGATTCATAACACCTCCATTCTACACGGCTCCGTTCGTGTTGATTTGTCGCATGTGTGAGTTAGTTGAGAAGTCGTACACACATTGCGCCAGTATCTTCAATAACAAATGCATGAACCTGCTTCTCCTCAGGTGTGTGCAACCGTCGTGTGGGCTCGTTTGGTCACAAGGAAAACCTCTCACAGCCTAGAAATCATGTCACGTACATGTACAAGGCTGTATCGCGGAAACAGGCACCTATCCGAAGATCGCATGAGCCTCGGCTTAGTTGTGAACACTCTTTATGATTAGCGTCAAAGTCATCTGTCCTCTATTTCAAAGTTCGCTGTGGTTGTGTGTGTGTGTGTGTGTGTGTGTGTGTGTCCGGCAGGGGTGCTCCATCTCCCCAGTGCTGTTCAACCTGTATTTCAGCCTTGTGTTTGAGCGGTGGAATGCTGAAATGGCCCGGATCCTCCCTGGTGGCGGTTTCACGTTCAATCATAGTGTAAACGGAAACCGGCCAAGCACGCGTCATCAATCCACTACCGTGTGAGATGTTGAGTTTGCTGATGACGCCGCCGTGTTGGCTCCGACTCTGGCTGCCGCACAGCTGGCATTGGAGACCTTTCATCGGATATCATCTGCCTTTGGGTTAACCATCAACTTCTCAAAAGACCAAATTCGTGAGTTGTGGTACGGCTGCCGACGTTTATGAGACCCTGGTTATTGCAGGTCAGGAAGTTGAACATGTGTCCTCCTTCGTATATCTTGGCAGCCTCGTTGACCCTGACTCTCGTGTTGGCCTTGAGGTTGATCGTCGTCTTGCCAGCGCATCTCGTGAATTTGGAGCACTCCGCTGTGTGTTTTTACTCCCGGCCTGTCCATCCGCACAAAGAAAATGCTGTACGAAACTTGCGTTCTGACTGTTTTGCTGTATGGTGCTGAGTGTTGGCCGGTTCTTCGTCGTGATGAGATCCGTATTGACAACTTTCATCATCAATGTCCACGGTGTATCCTGGGAGTCTCGCGCTGGGATCAGGAGTTGAATCATATCCGGAATTGTGACCTCCGTAAGCGTTGGGAGGATGAGGATCTGGTGTCGGACACTATGCGTGGTCGCCGCCTCCAGTGGTTGGGCCATGTAGCTCGGATGC
The DNA here is from genome assembly GCF_964019385.1 of Sycon ciliatum. Classification (NCBI taxonomy): domain Eukaryota; kingdom Metazoa; phylum Porifera; class Calcarea; order Leucosolenida; family Sycettidae; genus Sycon; species Sycon ciliatum. Next base: position 26,175,303 of record NC_088655.1, on the reverse strand, counting down.
CTGACAACCGTCTCCCTAAGCAGTTGCTGTTTGGATGGCTTGACGCTCCCCGACCAGCTCAGGGACCTCGTCTTCGGTGGAAGGACAGAATACAGTCAGACATGAAACTGTGCCAAATTGATGAATGGTTTACTCTGGCCCAGGATCGTCAGCAATGGAGAGATGCGTACCGCACTCGTGTGCTCTCTTGCCTGGTGTGTAAACGGACATTCAAGAGTAAATCTGGACTCGGACGACACAAATGTTCTGCTGATCGCCAGCTGCCTGTAGCGGAACGGCCGGACGCACGTCAATGCCATGCCTGCCTTCGGTGGTTCCGAAGTGCCGGTGGACTTGCTGTGCACAAGTGCACAACACCCGCCCCGGCATCACCGCCCACACCCCAGCGCATACCAATCACCAGCCATCCGTGTTGCAACCAGCACTGCGCTACCTGTGATCGCTGTTTTAAATCTGCTCCTGGCTTTCGGCGACACAATTGCAATCGTGGACGGCGTCGTGGCGGAGCGGCTTCCTAGTGGCAGTGCTGACGTCTCTCGAACTCTCTCTTCTACTATCCCCTGCCTCGGGGGCGGCGTGGCCAAGCATTTGGCAGCTGTACACCAGGCCAGGCCTGGTGTGTGTGTATGTGTGTGTGTGTGTATGTGTGTGTTTGTTTGTTTCCTTTACTACCAAACACAGCCCTAATCAGGGAAAGAGGACAACAGTTACTGAAGTTTTATTCTCGTACCCCCCTTTATGTACAAGTGTTGTCTGCCTCATTTTGCCCTGAGATGTTTTGATGCATAGTGATTATGACGCTCATCATTCGCTCCCTTGTCACTGGACAGTTCTGTCCGTTTGGTTTTAGCGAATTCAAATAAAGAAAACAACAACAACAACAACAACAACAACAACAACAACAACAACAACAACAACAACAACAACAACAACAACAACAACAACAACAACAACAACAACAACAACAACAACAACAACAACAACAACAACAATAACAAGTGACACTGGAGTTATTGTTGATACTGAGCTCTCCTGGGATGGTCTTGTCGACCACACCATTCGCCACGTTCGACGCTCCATTGGTGCGCTATGGCGCTCACGTCAAAGCTTGACAGTCTCCTCGAAGAAGCTATTTTATCATGCAATGATCATGTCCAGACTAACATACGCGTCCAATGCAATTTGTCCGTCTCTGATGGCCAGAAACATGGAAGCCGTTACTCGTATGACGAAAGCTGCAATCCGTGCCTTCTTTGGCTTTCCGCCGTAGACTTCCACTGCAGGGCTCTTCGAGAGACTCTGTCTTCCTACCCTAGAGGACGCCCAGGCAGCGAAAGTTTTAATATTCGTTCGTCGCTGCATCCATGGCCGTTCAGGTGTCCTGTTTCGGAATTATTACGCCAGAACACAGAGTGATCGCACCCGTGGAGCTGACCAAAACCGCTTGCAGGTAGATCTACCCTTCTTGCCCGATCCTTCTGGTAGAGGCATAATCCAATTCATTGGTGTCATCATCTGGAACAAGACACCGCCTATGATGCGCTGTGAACCTTGTCACGCCCATTTCTCTACTCTCTCGAAAGTGTCGAAGTATTAAAAGTAAATCACTTTTTTATCTGTTCACCAATGGGCAACCCGTTCTAATTTTGCGTAAGATTTTATCTGATCAAATCCTGTCCTATTGGTACCTATATTGTAGACTGTGTAGTGTTCTGCAAGGATGTTAGGAAATGAACTTCTCGACATCAAATCGGTCAGTTTCACTTCGTGTTTTCGGTTTTTCAACAGGGTTCTTTCCCCCGCAGTTCTATCTGTAACATATTCAGTTACCTTCAGTGACTTCTTTCACTTGTGATTTTTTCTCCTCCCCTCCCCATTCCTGTTATTAATAACTTAGTCATGTCGCTCACATGTATTAAAAGGAGGCGCCATCGCCTGTTTGTGTTGCGACTTTAAATAAAATTCAACAACAACAACAACAACAACAACAACAACAACAACAACAACAACAACAACAACAACAACAACAACAACAACAACAACAACAACAACAACAACAACAACAACAACAACAACAACAACAACAACAACAACAGCAACAACAACATTGGACAAAGGGGAGTAGGGGTCAATGTGCCGATGTGGTGGGCGAAGGCCGCGAAGCTCATCCGACCGGAGGTCTCGGAATCATAGCCTACGACCAGGCATCGATAGTATGTTCCCATTCCGTTTTTGCTTTGGTGTAGCCCTGCGGTTGATTGCTTATTTATTTCTACCCTTCCTCTCTCCATACTTCTGTCCCCCCCCCCTCTCTCTCATTCCTTCTGTCGTCCACATGTATCAAAGGAGGCGAAATCGCCTGTTTGTGGTGCGACGTTAAATAAACTTCTACAACAACATCGATAAGAATGCAGCTTTACTAGGAGGGAGGAAGATCAACTCGCAGTTACTAGTCTGGTTTTGATGCTGCAAGGGGATGATTGTATTTTTAGAATGCTTTGTTGTTGACCATCCTTCCTCGCTACATGTCTGGGAGAGTCGCTGATGAGCCCTAACGAGGTCAAACCAGCTGCCCGGAGATTGAATAGTGTACATGACATTGTACATGTACAATGTACATTACGAAATAGTGGTAGCGACCTCGGCGATACTACATGTAGTACTAGTAATCCCTTTCCTAGACATTATACTGTTGACACGTGATTGTGTTATTCATGTACGGTATAGTGTTACAATACTGGTCACGTCGAGGCGTGGAAACATTCCGGCCACCAGCGACGTGGCCACGCTGTGGGTTGGCCTAGACCAGACTAGTATTGCAGAGGCTGGCCCACGCTCCCACTCCCTGCTCCGAGTGTCTGCGTGTCCTGCTGTTGCAGTGTTGACTGTTGGCTTGGCAGTACAGCTTCTGTTCTTCTAGCACGTCAAATCCCCGTACAGACTGTGCGGCACAACTGCATTATGTTCATGGGCCGCTCTCGCGTGAGATCAGCACGAAAGTCACGTTGCCCGTTGTCAAAATCTGTCAAAATTTGGACGTGCCCTTCACAAGTTCTATAGTATCTTCATTATGCAGACATGATCGTACACCCACGGATTCATGTCCTGCATGTGTACATGACTGTACATGTACAACGTAGGTGGACGGGGGCACGAGTCGTGGGATAAACCACGTGGAAAGGCGAGGGTAGTCTAGTACTAGCGTCTGATCATGCTGCTGCTTTGGCAGACTGTCAACATGTCATTACGTGGGTTGATACATGTACAATGTACATGTACATGGTGTGTTCGCTGACAGGTCTGTTTATGTATTGCAACATGTCAAAATGACTGTCACAGTCATTCATTGTACATAATGTACGCTCAAGGTAGTGTAAAGTGTCTATTTCCTTGGGAGAAGAATTTCCTTGTTCCTTTTTTCTCATGTATTCTTGTTCTCACGTTCATGTGCGGTCTAATATTGTTTTACCAGCTGTTTTCTTGAGGAGCGTTTCTACAAAGGTCTACGCGACTCTTACTCATTCACCTCCCTTCAATTTTTTCCCTTTTCTCCCAATCATTCACCCTTCCTCGAGGACAAGAAAACGGTTCGACGTGGCTGCAGCCCAGACGCCAGAGGAGAACCTTCTGTCGTTCAGTTCCCAGTGCAACTATGGTATGCTAGTGCTGCGGCAGAAAGCCTTCAACATCACCCATGTAGACCTACAGCCTAGGCACTAATGTACATTGTACATGTGCGATTGGGGCTACAAAGTCAACATCGGAATCCTGAAGGCAGGCAGCGCCAAGGGCAAGGCTCTTGAGGCCCCTGTCGCCCTCGGTCGACTTTGGACCGTGCATGATGTGGAAACGCAGCGCCACGTTTAGCTCGCGGGTCGAATGTCTTTGCCCACCAATGATTATGTACTACATGTACATGTACATGAATCAGGGACCAGAGGCCAGAGTCCTTGCTAGGAGATTTCAACTCAAGTGTGGATTTCGCACGCAAATAATTTCAGCTCGTGCGTGGACAAATCAGCCTAGTTGACTATCCATTACGGGTTCAGCGGATATTGTTCATGATCGTCCTCTTGCGTGCACTGGCTTGGTTCACTATCCCACATATGCATGTACGTGTACGTGTACGTGTACGTGTACGTGTACGTGTACGTGTACATAATAAGTCACATTTAGGCCTTGACGGATTATGCTAGCATAATTTTTCGCATAATTCCTACCAAAATCGAATAATCGCAAAATTCAAGGCAAATTGCATAATAATCGCATAATCCGCCTGTTCGCATCAAATTCCATACAGTTGTACATGTTGTACAAGTACATAATTGTACAAGTAGATGCACCAGGAAGTCGTAGGTTGATGACTCCCGTGATAACATGTCCATTCCACTGCAATCAGTGACGGTCGTAGCTAGGTCGGACGGTGCGTTGACCCCATTGAACTTTTGCTACTACAGAATAACGCCCTCTACAAAACAATTCCCTTGTTATTTTGCACAGAACCATCATATACATTGTACATGTACATTAGAAGCATAATTATGTGAGCATAATGCGGCATATTATGATAACTTTTAGCATAAAAACAGCATAATTCTGCAATTTTTTCAGCAATGCGAAAAGCATAATCTCACGAAAATATTAGCATAATCCGTCAAGGCCTAGTCACATTGTACCTGTACCTGTATTGCACTATTTATTACGTATACTTCGAAGTATGTTAATTCCAGTATGCAAGCGTGGATACTACTTCAAAGCACCGGTAGTATTATAATGGTGGAATGCTTGTACATGCACAAGTACATGTACATGTAAGTACATACCAAGTACAAGTAGCGTGTGGGTGATCGTTCTTGATCATCGGGTCGTTGACTTGAAGGAACGCACAACGCATGACAGCCGGCTACCGGCAATACTTTGTTTCCTTTCACGAGCTCCTACGTTTTCATCAAGAACAAAGCAAGCACCACGGTGCTACACTAGGAGTAGGAGGCTACTGATGTCGAGTGTGTGTCTGGGTACGGGTAGAAGGCATACCGGTACAAACCCACGACCCCTGTGACGAACTCTTGCATAGCGTTGAAGATCTAGGTACTAACTACTACCAGTACTCATGGTACTGGTAGTAGTACAGTCATCGCATTGCATAGGCTACTAGTATACAATCATGTACTGTCGGTAACTCAGAGCTCAGCAGCTCACATAACACTGCAGCCGGGACACTCAGAAGTAAAATTTAATAGTTAAAGGGTTGGCGTCATAGTCAGTCAGACTCCCGTTTCCGCATCCACAGGAACCGTCAAACGCCACCACCCGCAAGAGCCGTAAATGGCTACATTAATAAGTCTGTCCATAACCATACGGTTGAAGGCACACGTGTAGGAGGTGGAAACGAACCCGTCGACACCGTCAACACAATAGAATGTGAACCGCTGGTACAGTGTGTGGCGAAGAATTGCAAAACACAATGTACATGTACATGTAGTCCTGTGAATCAATGGATGTTTACCATCGATTGTCTCCCCTGCATGAGAACCACTGCCGACAACAAGTTGAAACTCGTTGCTTTCGATGGCACGCCAAGGTTACGAACAGCCCAAACACCGAATGCTTTGTTTCCATTCAGTGTTGTGTTAAAAGTTCCCAGCTCCGTACGTGGGGGTTGTGATCTTCGTCCTGCGAAACCAAAAACATGTCTTGCAAGTTCCTGAGTAATCATCAGATAATCTGTAAGTTACTCGCAATGAACGGCGTTTTAGCGTACGGATAGGAGAGGAGTGAAGTGGAGTGGAGTGCATGTGAAGTAGCTAAGTTTCCATGTATCACCACGCGGCTAAGTGCTCGGTGCACGAAAACCTCACTCATACTGTGTCATAGTCATACCATGACTCCATGAGTGCTCTTGCTCGCATACATGCACGACAGTTCTCTTGCTGACATACTGACAGCGGAATAGCCCACGTCCAATAGAGTAGTATTGGAGCCATCGTGCACGTGCAGTCGTAACTAACTAACTACTTCCTTGAAAGGTTAACACAAACTTTAAGTTACAGGACCTCATACCTACCTCTGACTGTGAGAGGCCCAGTGCATGCAGTGTCGTTGGTTGATGATGCGAATCCCCACTGAGTGTTCGCGGGGTGATCGGGCACCGCGAGGCAAGGTCACGCATGGCCCAAACATGGGTTACCGTTGGGTACCTGTATACCTGTAAGCTGCACCTGAATGTCGTTTAAAACTTTACTTGTCACACAGGAATCATGTTTGTACCGGTACAATTAATAGCATCCAATCGTAATTGTATCTAAACGAGAAATACCTCACCTTGACTCCACACATTTAACTGCATTGATCGTTAGCGACAAGGAATGTGTCCAAATACAGTGTACATGTAAGTTCTATTAGTACGTGCGGTGGGTGGGTGCTGGGTGAACATTACATTCCTCACTGTAGTTTAGGCTCAGGTTCCAGTGGTAGGGGGAAATTCTGTGATTCCCCTCGGGCGAACCCCATGTTACAATATACAAAACTACATGTACATGACACATGAACATGATTGTAGTTTGTACGTGTTGTTGGTCGACAGCATGTTACAAATACAACTTTATCACAAGGCGGAGGACCACGGTGGTCGGAAAGCGTGCCCCTAACTAAAACCATCCATGGTTGTAACGTAGAGCCCCGGTCTTGCGACTATCTGAACCGTATGGGTGTTAGCCCCGGTTCTGACTCTCATTATACTAGGGAGTCTAGGGAGTTGCCTTTGTCAACTTACTTGTTGTTGTACCGTCAGTCGTATATTCCTTGTTCGCTCCTGGATGTCTTCTTGAATCAACCTGATACTCAGTTCTTCTTCTCTTTTTATACAGTTTTCTTTCTTTTTCCAACTTCTGCCCATGGCGCCCCTCTCTCTGCTCACACGGTGGTCCTCTGCCTTGTAACATGCTGTCAACCAAGAGCATGTTTCATCTAATACCGTGATTGTACAGGTAACAGAAAACCTGTCAAGGCGACCACTCTGATAAGGTGACCACCTGTCCCCTACAACCAGGACCAAGGGATGTAATTTCCGGAAAAATGGCCCTGGATAAGAGACCACCTGAATACGGGGACCTCCGTGTCTCTAGTCTTGAGCGGGTGGCTTCGACCTGGCCATGTTAGACGGGTTCCACTGTTGGAACTACATTGTAGCTCTGCCTTTAGGCATTGATCACTCTATTGGACAGCCTGGAACCTCTCTGTTTTACTTAGAGAGTCATTGTACATGGACGTTCTAACTGTATTTTACTGGTACGTCGGGGTCACCAATGTAGGGTTTTACGTCGGGCCCTAGACGACGGCTACTTTGGCCAACCGGACAACAAAGAAGTTGTGACCAAAGGGAATGTTTTATTTTCCTGCGCATGCTTACATGTACATGTACATGTACAATGTATGTGATAGAGATGTAATACGAGAGTGTGTCAGGTCGCTACAGTGTACATGTACATATACATGTACATCACTCACTGTACTCTGTACCTTTAGTAGGCTTTACTTTCCTTAGATACCAGCATTACCTGCTTGCATATCGAGTGGCGTAACGAACAGTTACGGATCAAGCCAAATAAGCGTGGAGCAGAATGTGCTCTGGCACTCGTCTAAGTACTCCCCCCCCCCTCCCCTCCCCCGTGGCCAGAATGACTTGAATCTGAGCACATTCTGCATCCAAAGAACAGGCGGAAGCACGATGTGCATGATTGTACATGTGCATACAAAGCACCATGCGGCCTACCATACTAGTTACTCGTACTTTGCCATGTTCAGTGCAGCCCACGCTTCTTGCCATCTTGGTCATCCGCACGCCAACGCACTTCACCCTTCCAAGTACATGTATCATGACATTAGTATGTGATAATGTGTACGATCATGATTACCATGATTACTGGCTGACATGGCCAAGCGTCAAGACTCTTCAACTCAGGGTGCCTCTGATCTGCCTCACTCACTCTACCTAGTACCTGTCTCTGGCGACATGACATTTGTAACAGTCATGTATGGCGCCTACTTGCATGGCTCTTATCTGGTGAAACTCGGTCAGACTGAGTTTTCCCCATCCACAGGAATGCCACCATCCAATGATCCACAGGAATGCCACCATCCAATGATTAATACGCATGTACATGTACGTGTACTGTACAATCATGTACATGTACAGTACACGTACATGTACTACTACTAGTACTAGTAGTACAGCTCCTAACCTCAGGATAGGAGGTGAGTTTGTAGATCAGATCCAACACAGACAAAAAGTGGTTGAAGGTTTCAACTTTAATCCAATCTAGTCGGCATCGATCATAATTATTGTGTGTTGTAATCAAGCACGCTCAGGACAGGAGGTCATGATGGCTGAATCTTGCCCGAGTCTGCAGCCCAAGGGCCATATAAGAACATATAAAAT
>NC_088655.1:26056863-26161863 GCF_964019385.1 Sycon ciliatum | reverse complement strand
TGCTCAGCCTGTTTCTAGCATGAACACAATACAACGAGTCTGGTTGCTATCCAGGCGGACCTCCATTCTTGTTTCAACTCAGACATGTAACTTGGCACATCGAGTACTGCTATGACCGTATAAGGTAGGACTGACAAGTAAATATTGGCTATGTATTATTACATGTACAATGTATGTGCCATGAAGGGAAGAGACGATAAATAAATAAATAAACAGAGCAGAAAGAAGGATGTTCTGAAAGAAGGGAAATGGTCAGGGAATATGGCAACAAGTAATTAATTTTTCGTCTGATGAGTGTTTTTGAACACGAAACTCGGAGTAACGAGAAAGCTTTTTGGTCTCTGTTGTTCTGCCTTGTGTAATTAATTTGAAATGCATTTTGTATGCAGTTTTGATCGGGTGTCGGGTGAGGACATTTCCTCGAGTTTTGTACACCGAGGTCGAGTAAACATGTACTGTGGCAGGATAATTATTTATAGCCATGAGTTGATCAGGTGGCGGATGCCCACAAATAATACGGGAATCAGCCATACTAACTAACTAACTAACTAAAACATTAGTCTTGTTGACATTGCTACAATGCAAGTCGGATCACGCTAGCGCACAATACAACAAAATCATAATGCAATGAGTGTCAGAAGAGGTTTTCTGGTCGCTGTCAAAAGCCTAGCTCAGTAGCTGTATCGCGTGTATCAGTGTATGCTGCATTTCACCATCACTTGACAGCCCATGTTCAGCACGCAGTTGTTCACAGAGTGCGTTGGAGTTGTTTGCCGTTCTGGTGCGGCACCACCACCACGGGCTGGGTTGGCACTCGACGTCACAGGTCACGCTGAGCTGTGCACGTGAGCCGTGATTCCCCAGCTTGCTGGCATGCCAGAGTACGCGCTGGGCCTAGCGCCCAGTTGTACTCCGCAAGTACCTCTGGCCCATCAGTTGCGTGGGATGTGCTCCTGTAGTATGCGTGTGCAGCCTTTCAGTTGACCACGCATATGCGCGAGTATGCAAGCAAATGCATGCAAACGGTATGCAGAGCAGTCACAGCGGCCTGGCGTATAAAAGGAGTCGAGAAAATGTCTGCAGAGTCAGTTGTGAACTTCGAAGAGTTGCAGACAAGATCAGAAAATTCAAAAGCGTAGCCACTGCTACCGTGTTCTTCAACATTCAGCTTTATAATTCATCCCACGAGATATTCTTACTCAATCAATCAGTAGTATTATGTCCGTCATGGCTTCCTTTCCCGTGGATATCTGGGCATCGAAGGCACAACAAAACGCTGTCAGCGCTACCAATATGGGCATGCAGCAACAGTGTCACTTTGCTGATCGGATGGCGGCGGGTTTCATGGTCGACCTTGGAAACAATACCAATGGTCCCTCGCCGTCCACAACTCCTGCTGTGAGCCAGGCATCGCGCAACCTTCCCAGCTTGCAGCAGCTTGGCCCACAGCGTAGCTTCAGTTCATCCGGAACTCTCTCCCCGGTGGCCACTCCCAGCAGTTCTTCGCTGCAGTCCTCGCCCGACGCGTCCCCCGCCCAGACACCGGACGACTGCGTAGAGGGAGGGCAGCTCAACTCGGTGATCCTGCCACGCGTCATGACCGTCAGGGAGGCACGCCATCATCGACGCAAGCAGGCAACCATGCGTGAAGCCAAGCGCGCCGTGGCCATCCGGAAAGCGTTCACCTCGCTCGAGGAGTGCATCCCAGGACACGACGAGCGTAGCTACACACGTCTGGAGATTCTGGAGCAAGCCACAGTTTACATTAACGAACTCACCACGGCGCTGAAGATGAGCAGCAACCGAGCCTCTTCTCTCCGCGCCGCCACCGCCTCCGTCCGTGGAATCAGCAGTGCCCCTCAGCAACTGCAGCACATGCCCACCCAGCCGCATTGCCTGATACCCACCACGTCCTTCCCCAGCGCGTCTGGTGCCATCCGCGTGGACACTCCGCCTGCGGACAAGTCGTTCGCCAGCAGCGGGATCACGACGTGCAGCGCGTTTACCAGCTTCAGCACCACCAGTGGCTGGAATACCACACCGCTCAGTCATGCAGCACGTCCCCAGACCAGCAGCAACATGACCGCCAGTGCCAATGGGTCGGGTCTCATTCACAGCTTCCTGCCTACACCCCAGCACGAGCAGGTGGCTGCGTTTCAACCAGTAACAACCTCCAGCTCTGCTGTGCCAATGACCAGCCACAGCTCCGAGCAGGGATTGGGCTTGTTGAGCCTTGACGACCTTCTAGCCAATAGCACTGGCTCCCAAGCGATGATGTCCAGTGGATCTACTGGAAACTGGGCTGACATTCTGGACAGCAGCATCCCAGAAGCGGTTCACTGATCAGCAGAGAATCTCCAGCTTCAATCAACAGTGCAGCAGAACAAGAAACCAACGGTTCTGTTCGCCAATCTTGCTGATGTCTGAAACCTCACCAAGGTGAAGTACGAATCACCTGTGCTGTCGTGAAAGCAGAGCCGCAGACAACCCAGTCCGCTGGCACTATGCCCTGCCCCTGGAGCGCCGCCCTGCCCCTGGAGCGCCGCCCTGCCCCTGCCCCTGCCCCTGGAGCCGCGGCCCAACGCTTCAGCAGCACTGGCCTCCGTCCGTCCCAAGGACACACAGCTGGCCGTACGTGCTGGGAAGCACACCTGCCGCCTTCTCCAAAGAATCTGGAACTGTTGCAGTACACAACTTGCGTTGCTTTCTGCTCCCAATTTCCAATCATTATAATTATCTTTGTGAGAAGCCTGGCTAGCTCCGAGTTGCGGCGTGTGGTGGTGATAGTGGTGTGGTGGTGGTTTAAGAGCAAGCGTAAGTCTAAGCATTGCTGTGTGCCGAACACTGGTGTTCCTGCTGGCATGCAAACCTCAAAGACGTGTTCGATTTATACTTGTAGTGCTGCAGCTTGCTACGGGACCTGACTATAGGCTCCAGGAATACTAGCTACATGTGCATTGTATTTGTAGCTTAGCAATCACTACATCTACAATGCAATGCATTAAAATTCAATCGAATGATTATTTGGCGTAATATTCTATTTTGATTATGCTGGCTATGCAATATTTTGAACTTGTCTGTCGTGTTCTACCTTTGGATGAGCATCAGTTTCTTGATGCGTTATTCAAGTTAATTCCTTTTTCACTAAATCATGTATGTTCCGAAGAAGAAGTCCGAAAGTCAATGAATCTGTGCAGTGATGTGTGGGCAGTGTGTCCACCGCGGCATGATGGTATTCAGGGGGGGGGGGGGGCATGCTGAGCAAGGTGTGCATTTCTTTTCTTTTTTCTCTACAAAATCCACATAATTTATCTCCTGACACTGGAGTGAATAATGAATGCAAGACTCCAGGAGAACCATTTAGGACACGGAGAGAACAGCAATTCTTCTGTAACTGTTATAAAAAACGTTTCACCCGAGGTTTGAGCTGCCCTTGAAGGCTAATTTCCACATCCGCCGTAGCTCAAAGTTGTGGAAAGTTTTGGTGTCTGTTGTTTTTTCTTCTACCTGGTGGCTCAGCTATATCATACACATGAAGAAAAAAAAACAGCTCTACCTGAAAATAAAGAGAGGCCTAGGCAGTGGTTCTGAACTCCACGTTCTTCAGTTTGTGCTAGAACGAAAACTTGGATGGTATCAACAACTTCGGTACTACAAAAGACAGTACAGTAAAACCTGTCAAGGCGACCACTCGGATAATGCGACCACCTGTTATAGAAGACCACTGAAACCAGCATCAAGGAATGCTATTTCCAGTCAAATGACCCTGGATAAGGAGACCACATGGTAACAGATACCACACTTTGAAGGCCCCTTGAGCGGTCGTCTTAGACAGGTTTCACTGTACAGTATGCAAGCACTGTAACACACCTGTATCGGCTGAACCTCTCCAAACGCGGACACGCTCGCGAGAGGTAGACACGCAGTGATTGAATGATCGTAGGGTGTGCGAAAGTAAACTTATACTACCGGTAATACTAATAGCGCTCCTGCATATGCAGTCCTGCTTGTCCCGGCCAACAGCTGACGTCGTCTGTTCCCGATACATCTTCATCGGCATGTACTGTACAATTGTGCATTTTATGATCATTTGTAGCCATGGTTTACAACATGCCACGCATGCGACAACCCGCATCATTCATATGGTGAAGTAAAATAAAGAAACAACAACAACAACAACAACAACAACATCGCACCCAGTTTTGAAAATGACTGCGAGCTGTTGTACTTGAAGGAGTGTCATTTCAGTTGTCCTCTTCCCCTGATTATTAGCAGGGCTGTGTTTGCTAGTAAAAAAAAGAAGAAAAAAAAGGACTGCATGCAGCCATACTATTACAGTCGTCCCTCTCTAATCCGGCACTTGTTAATCCGGAACCCTTGCCAACCGGCGCACTTTCTGATGAAACCGATTTTTTTCGTTCAATTCCTACATCGTAATCCGGCACTTGAATTCCGCCTCCGGCAGTGACTTTTTGAAACGAATCGCTCAAACTGCACGTAGTTTGATTTCATAATCCGGCAGTCGTAAATCGCGTTCAGTTATCGATCGAATTCAGTTGACAATTGTACTCGACCTCGCGCGCGAGAGTTCAGTTCGGTTGGTTGTTAGGACTTTTCCGAACCCGAACTCAATTTATACAAAGAGAAAGACCAAGGAACTACAAGTTACGCTATACTGTCTACTAACACCACCAGTTACAAAGCAATCAGCGACGATGCACGACACTGACCGACGGTACTGACGTTCTACAACTAACTGGCTAACAGCTCTAGCACATCTTGGATGCGCACTCCAACAGCCTTCCAACTCTGGCACAAGCATCCCGCGCACTTGCTGATGCAATTGTTTGCTTCGAAGGACATCCGTCGTTCGACCTGCATGATGTCGACTGCTTGCGTGGCCTTCTCAAGAGGGTCAATGTTGTCCAGGAGACAACTGCTAAGCAGTCAACCATACTTTCTTATTTTAGCAAGGAGTAGTGTCTTGCCAATTTTCAGGCCTGTGTGTGTGTGTGCGTGTGTGTGCAAGAGTACATGTGAACATGTTCTCTGTTTTATTTTATCACTTCGTCACTGTGTATATTCCTGGAGAACAGTTGAAAATATAAAGTTGTGCATCAAATACTTGGATCGACACGGAAAAACCCTGCGTTTTGACGTATGACACATGCATGCAATTGGGTAGGGCCGGGTCAGAGGGCAGGATTTCTTAATCCAGCACCCTCGTTAATCCAGCAGAAAACGCCGTAGCAAAAGGTGCCGGATTAGAGAGGGACGACTGTAGTATTAGTCGTCATTTTTGAGACATGTCAGTCTGTCAGTCATGGCCGGCCAAGGAGTTGTGACAGCATCGTCTAAATCTAGTATTCTAGGGTCTTCATAATGCATGTTTGGTCGTACTTCACCTAGCCCATTTGTATTGACTTGTGCACACTGTACAGTTCTGCAACATGTCATGTACTGTACAGTGTAGGTCCATGTACTGCAAAGAGTACACTGCTAATACACGGTACCGTCACAGATCGATGGACCAGGACAGTATACACGTAACATTGTACATAATCATCATCACTGTACGTGTATCACCTGTATGTTGTGTAACGGGTATTGCACTACAGACGAGTACAGTCATCTACAAGCACAAAGTTTATTTTGAGAACATGTCAGAACATATTTTTTGAGTGGTGCATGCATACAAGCTTGTTTTCAACTCTCATGGGAAATTTTCATCTTCCCTTTTCTTACATGTACATGTACATAAAATCGGCAAATTATGGAATTGCCTTCCACCCAAGATTACCGCTATAGATTCTGTTTCAGAATTTCGGACACAATTTCGCGCTCATTAAAAACAGCATATAATTATTTGCCTGCACAAGTCGCTTCACTAGTATATAAATCAATGATCATTTTCACTGTAAGGAGATCCCCCCGATAGGCTATGCCTTTGGGAAATCCTTATATAAAAATAATAAAATATATGTAAAAAGGCGACGTGGAGACAATAATCTTAATAATGCAATGAATATAACTAAATGCGCACTCATATCACAACCATGGGGACGAATCATGTATTCCAGAACGTTTTCTTGTCACAATTATCAATGGAATTCGTGACTAAAGAGAATGATGAAACTACAATAGGATTTATACACTTGCAGTGGAACAGCGAGGATACAAGCATAGTAAGAAAAATAGCACAAACCTAGGAACAATTGGCACAGGTAATAAACTATAGGTGAGGTGAGAATATTCGCACTCACACACACTTGCACATGCATGTCCATTGTCACACTGCACTTGCTGAATTTCCTATCATTTCTCACCTCACCTATAGTTTATTACCTGTGCAAATTGTTCCTAGGTTTGTGCTATTTTTCTTACTATGCTTGTATCCTCGCTGTTCCACTGCAAGTGTATAAATCCTATTGTAGTTTCATCATTCTCTTTAGTCACGAATTCCATTGATAATTGTGACAAGAAAACGTTCTGGAATACATGATTCGTCCCCATGGTTGTGATATGAGTGCGCATTTAGTTATATTCATTGCATTAATAAAATATATACATGTACTTAAACAACTCAATACCACTGTCCCAATGCCACGTCTTCACTTCGCACATATGCACTAACTTCCACACTAGCATCAAATATCTAGGCCTGCTCGTAGAGAATTCGATAGTGAATGCTGCTGTCTGATGATCGCTCCGATGCGTGAAACTTTAAGTTACAGCTAACACAGCCTTTCGACTCTGTTGTGTGTGTACATGTACATGTACTTAAGTATATTATACTCAAGCCTCTTTTATGGGCAAAAAAGAAAAGCACGATGTCCACCACTTTCTGACGGTAAAGAAACACAATGGATGAAAATTCAATACAAATGCAAGCCCAGAAACCCAGAACATTGTACAAGTATGGTGAAACAGAAAGAAAAAGTTCCACGCTGTCTAATAGATTACGGCAGAGCTACTTGCATGCACATGTACATTGAACATGCACAACAAGAAGAGGAGGAATACATGTAAATGGTTGTAATCCTGAGTTTCGCGCACAAATAGGCAATCACAAGGCAACAGTTTCTTCCCGGAGTCCTCTTCTTGTTGCTCTACGACAGATGCCTGGTTTTAAGGGAGACGTCAATTGCACAGTCATGTTACATGTACCGGTACATGTACATTATACACTTGAAAGAAGGAATCAAAGCGTTTCTGCTATTAAACTCTGAGTTTCACGGTTTTTCAGGTCATCAGACAGTAACCATGCTTGTACAAATCAAACAAGCACGTGTAGATCGCTCTCATCGCTATTCAACCGTGTTGATAGCGTTGTCAACTTATTCTTTGTCAAATGGGACTTGCCAGGAGTCTGGTCGTCAAAGACAACTCCACATGGTGACGGTGTCATCTACATGATTGTACATCGTCTTTCTGACTGTTTGCCAGTGCAGACTGCAGAGTCCATTCGACAGAGGTTCTAGTCCGGCTTAGAAAACAATGTCATGATGCATTCTCTGTTGCATCGTCTGGATTACTGATGTGCCGGCACTCTATACACATGTACAATGTAGCTCATGCAAGTCTGAACTGCTCACCTGTCAATTCGGACTCTCTGTGTGTCCAAGTGCTACTATGTATTTGGCAGGTCCAAGCCATCATAATTGCATAATGAGAGAGTGGTCAGCTGTTGCTGCCACACATGCACATGAAATGCACGTACAAGTAAAGGTGTAGTATCGCGTGTAGTGTAGCAAACACACTAAATGTGAGAGATGTTAGCAGGGGAACAACTTTGGCAGCAGAACGAGTTAGAGATAAGGATATGGCAGCGAGGAGCATCAGGACAGAATGGAAACTACTGCTGGATGGGGGAGCTTGCATAATACGCGGCGTAGCTTGCACGATAGGGGTGGCATGTGTACTAGTAACAGTTGCATTTGACCGGGTTGATGATTGAGTAGGGATAGAGCAAGAATGGTGACATACCTGGGTTGAAGGGAAGATGTGCCGTGTATCGCGACGACGATAGCAATACGCTATGGCATGGCCAATCTGCTTGCAAAATCGGCAATATGGGCGAAGACGAAAGGGCCGACGTCGCTTGGGTCGTACATATACCGGTGGCTGTAGTCCAGGGACATACCGGGCATGGAAACTCGCTGAAGAATGATGGTGATCCATTTTGCCGAAATGCGTACGTGACGGCGTCGATCTGCTGTATGGATGGACTGACGAACCGGGATTCTGCATCGTTCTCAGGTCCTCATGGGTTTAGAAACGCGGTGGGGGCCAATTAACGGTGCTTTCCGCTCATCGTTCGAGGCTGCCATCAATGTAATAGGTACTAACAACGAGACTGACGACAACGATTGACTAAGGATGGTAACAACATAACAAGACTGAAGTTGCGTAAACAGATCTACAGGGACGAATTCACGCACCGCTGCCACCAGTGTAATACAGATACTAGGTGGGTTCGAATCTAGCAATTATAAAATTGAACCACCGCTGCTCTCCAGTCTCTCCGGAGCGGACGTTATAACAGGCAGTATGGCAACGTCCGGTATTGATGTCGACGCTGAGATTACAGAAGTTTACAATGACGTGAAACTGAAGGCTAAGCACAAATTCCTCATCTTCAAGATCAGTGACGACAAGACCTCTATCATAATCGATGACGAAGTCCCCCGAGCTGGTTCAGCGAATACGACCACTGTGGAAGACTGCAACGTGCATTTCGAGGCGATGAAGCAACGGCTGGGGAAGGAGCCTAGGTACATACTGTACGATTTTGGCATCAGCAACACTGAAGGCAGAATTGTAAAGAAGTTGCGGACGTTATAACAGGCAGTATGGCAACGTCCGGTATTGATGTCGACGCTGAGATTACAGAAGTTTACAATGACGTGAAACTGAAGGCTAAGCACAAATTCCTCATCTTCAAGATCAGTGACGACAAGACCTCTATCATAATCGATGACGAAGTCCCCCGAGCTGGTTCAGCGAATACGACCACTGTGGAAGACTGCAACGTGCATTTCGAGGCGATGAAGCAACGGCTGGGGAAGGAGCCTAGGTACATACTGTACGATTTTGGCATCAGCAACACTGAAGGCAGAATTGTAAAGAAGTTGGCGTTCATTTTCTGGTGCCCCGATAATTCACCCATTGGCAAGAAGATGATTTACGCATCATCCAAGGATTCCCTGAAGAAGGTGATGACTGGCATTGGCATCGAGTTCCAGGCTAACGATGCGAGTGACATGGAGTTCAAAGATCTCGTAGCGGAGGTGCTCAAGAAAGCGTAAGTTTGCAGTCGACACTGTGTGAATACATAGACGCACCGCGCCTCGCTTCTGCAAGTGATGTGTTGGACCAGTGATTGCTACCCTGATTTTACAGTCCGACCCAGTACGCTTGCTGTTTTTGCATGTCCAGTCCACAGTTTGATTGGGTGTGCGCGCGCGTGTGTGTGTGCACATGGTGTCTGCCAGCCCCCATCATGTGTGCCGCGTCTGTGTTCCTAAAACCTGCTTCAATCTTGCGTGTCTACTTGTATGATTTCGCTTTGCTGGGGCGCGATTGAAAAATGAAAGAAACAAGCACGAAACATATCTAGACCATTTTCATCATTTTATACTGCCCCAAGGCTGGACCGGACCTTTGGACGTCTATACTGTCTTCCACTCTTAGCATTTTCTCCGTTACAGTAAATAATTGCTTTCTCCTGCTACTGCTCCTGCGAGAGGTGTGTTTTTCGAATGTTAGTCGCTGTCGCTGCTGGCCCCCATGCACCGATCGGCTCAATCACCCTTCTGCTGCTTGTCCGGAACGTGCGTGTGTACGCTAGAAGCTATCTTCCGTTTCTACCCCTTCCCGTACAACCTCTATGATTGTGCGTTTGTCCTTGGCCTCAGTATTCCAGAGTCTTCTGTTTTGCTGTGCCACCTCTTTCTTCTTTTCTTCCTTTCTTTTGCGTGCCCACATCGAGCCTCTAAATTTGATGAACATACTTATCCCTGGAAGGAGCTGAAGCAGTAAAAAAAAAAAAAAAAAAAAAAAAAAAAAAAAAAAAAAAAAACACAAGGCCCTCCACGTCCCTTCAGCAAATCCATCCCATAGACAATCCCACTCCCAGTCCCCGCCCCACCATTCGATCAACAACCTAGGACTCACAACCCTCCATGTACCTTCATGTACGTCCAGATACATGCAGTACACAGTTCTAGATCACCCAACATTTCGCCACACTGCAGCTTCCGTACAACCGCTTTCTCAAGGTTTTGATCACAAAGTTTCCTAGCCTTTTCGTTACCCATCCCGATCATGTCCACCCCGTAACGACCAAGCAATCAGTTTCAGACCCAAAATACTGTATACCCTGCAAGCACGCACTCAAATAACCAGTCCATGTAACATGATATACCGCCACATGATGCGCGAGTCTACTTTTCCCGTTGTACCGTCCCAGAGAGACGCGAATGAAGAACTGTTACCGTCCACAGTGACGCGATTTTACACATCCTTTTTTTTACCGTCCGAAATTTTTCCCGCTCCACAGAGAGACAGGTCCTTCACACATTATACACACAGGGTCCCTACTTTATTATCAGTCTACCAAGCCTTGTTTAATACTTTGGAAAAATCACGAGGGCGTGATTATCTGTAGGAAGGGAGGGTGTAGTATCCCTGCCTTGCTAGTACTATGTAATATCTACTGACCTCTAATCATGTCACATGTACACGTACACGCACTGCATGACTCTTGTCACTCCTTTGCTGACAAGCCTGCAAAGCTAATTATTATAATCACTTCTCACCACTTGTGTTTCTCTTGCGCTTGCTGGATTGCATACTACATATCTTTGCTAGTTTAGATCATCGCACCTGTATGTACATGTAGAACTAACACCCACATGTTGTACTGTACCTCCCTGACCCTGACTGAGGTCATGCGGACAGTCATGACCCTTTCTAAATCCGGTTTGCATCCATTTGCCAATGCCCTCCCTGGCCTCTGTTCTCCTCCAAAGTTCCGTTTGCTTCTTTCATCCTTATACATTTAGATACTGTTGCTATGCCTTCCCAAGTTCTGTTTGGACTGACACAACAGACTTTTGCCCTTTTTCATGACTCATGGCTCATGCAGACGCTATGATGATCTCCTTCCTTTTCGCCCTATAAAAGCTGCCATGCTTTACTCATTTCTTCAGAGCAGAGCAGAACATAAGAGAACAGAACAGAGTCCCTCCTGGCAGATTGAGCCGGAGCAGTTGTATTCCTTTCCGAGTCCCTCCAGGCAGATTGAGCCGGAGCAGTTGTATACATAACTTCAGGCAGATTGAGCCGAAGAACATAATATTAACCAGTCTTCTTGTGTGTGCCTCCTGATACCACTCGGCGACCTATTACAAAAGTACACCAACAAACACAACAACAATAAACTATTACATGTACTAACTTACACCTACATGTACATGTATACACCTACATGTACATGTAGGTGTATACATGTACATGTAGGTGTACAAAGGCTACGTGTCATGTACACTATGTGGTGTCCAAACTGTGCCTTCATGAGTGTGTGTGTGTTTGCGTGTGTGTGTGTGTGCGTGCGTGTGTTTGTGTGTTTGTGTGCGTGTGTGTGTGTGTGTGTGTGTGTGTGTGTGTGCGTGCGTGTGTGTGTGTGTGTGTGTGTGTGTGTGTGTGTGTGTGTGTGTGTGTGTGTGTGTGTGTGTGTGTGTGTGTGTGTGTGTGTGTGTGTGTGTGTGTGTGACAGATGGTACATGGTGTGTGTACATGCACATGCAGTGTGAGTGTGCGGCTGTGCGCATGTCTCAACGGAAATATTCAGGACAGCTACAGGACAGGACAGTGTTTGTGTGTGTGTGTGTGTGTGCGTGTGTGTGTGTGTGTGTGTGCGTGTGTTTGTGTGTGTATGTGTGTGCGTGTGTGTATGTGTGTACACGTATCTGCGTATCTCTGTGACGCAAATTCATGTACATGTAGATGTGCATGTACATGATAGTATATTGTTAGATTGACAGCATGAACCAATGTGGAGGACACTGTGTTCGGGAACAGTGACCTTACTACAACCTTCCGCGGTTTGCAGAGCCCCAGTCCCTGCGGACCATTTGAACCATATGGGTGTTGAACCCGGCTCGGACCCTCATTATGCTAGGGAGGTTGGAGACAACTCCTTACGTCCGTCGTGTATTTTTTGATCGCTTCTGGATATCGTCCTGGTAGTCATGTAGCTACTTAAACCTCAACTTCTTTTCTTCCAACTTCTGCCCATGGCGTCCTTCTCTCAGCTCGTCAGCTGTCAACAGTTACTGCCACCACTATGACACTGTCGCGAGAAGGTGCTCTCTATAGACGGGGTTGGTGATGTTCCGACGTGGCCATGGGTAGGCCTTCACCACGTCGGAACACCCCGGCTACATCTACAAATCTGAGCAATTGCTTCACTTTTGCTACACGTTGGTTACCTTCATCAGTACCGCTGGGAACTAACCCGTATGTTGTTGATGTTGTCACGTGACCTTGTACTGCTGAAAAAACATGAATTTCATCTGCAAACCTAAACAACTACAACTTACAAGTGCCTCAATTTGATCATGCAGTTTTGTTAGTTACGTGCATACCCTCACAAATTTAAAGAGAAACCAAGCTTGAGTTACGTCTTACCTCCGGTGTCAACTCGTATCAAGTGGAGTTAATCCTGGGGTGAACGTGGAGATGTCCAACTGCGGAAGACACCTTGTCTCTTCACAGGCAACTACCTCGAAGAAAATTTCTTGACCTTTTCAAAGGAACTAGTTGGTAGGAGTGAGCATAGAATATTCTTCACAGTTACTATTAACATTGAGCAATGTCTGGCCTCGGGAGTGAGGTACTACGTGTCATGCGATTGAAATGGTAACAATGTGTGGCAGCATGGTGGAAGCTGGTTCAAAAAACAGCCAACCATTAGATTGCGGTTGTCTAGTTAACCGTGGCCTAGATACATGTATAAGCTTGACGCCTAGGCCACGGTTAATACATGTACATGTACATGGTATACGTTGTAATTATACATGTATGCAGTGGTTGAATCATGAACGATACTGTGCTACGCACACATGACGATTATATTGATTTCAGTAAGCTTCACCAAGTGTGCAGAGAAGATACATGTACAGGTACATGTAATTCCGCAATTCAAAGCAACTTTCGTCGGGAAAGCAACTTTCGTTGCTCCTTCCTGGGAAGTTCCCCTACCGCTTCCCGTCTCCTACATTAAAGGGGAACTCCGGTCCAAAATCACCCCCATTTTTTATTGCGGAATCCATTAGAGTATGTCGTAAGTGGTAGAATGGCGAAAACCGGAAGCTTCTACGACAAGGATAACATACCTAAATTACCAATTGCAATTTTCCATATTTGGCACGAGGGGCCCCCGCCCACTCTGTGACGTAAAACGTTCTCAGTGACCTCCAAATTTTTTTATTCAAATGGTAGACCTGCAGAAATTTTGAAAATGGTATTCACTGTTTTTTCTTCAATCAATAACCCTTGTACTAGTATTCATTCGATCATCATGTTGGAGGAAGAGGAGACCACGGGAGGTGTGGAGGTGGACGCCACTTCGGATTCAACAACACCGAGGCCTTTTAGGTTCGAGCCGAAGCGCGCATCAGCGTCTGCGAAACTGTCTACAAGTAATATTTCTGAGACTACAAAACAGATGAACGTGAAGAGAACGCTTTGGTTGCAAGTGCTCGCGTGAGAAGCACTGCTTGATGCCGTTGCGGACAATGCAGCATGATGTGGAGCGAGGTCGAGTCGACTTGTTGCTGGGAGGTTCCTGCAGCTTTCAGTAAACGCGGCGAGCAGGAAGGGCTGCAGTGCGTCACGCAGCACTCAGAGTTTGCTGTTGTTTGCCTGCAAAAATCAGTGCTCGAGGTGGCATTGCTTTCCTTCGAAGAATTTCGGGCAAGGTGTGGACCGTGGTCAAACAGGTGAGGATTCACTGAATCGGTTTCATTATTTCCTTTCTTTCCATGTTTCATGTACCGGTACAAAGTAGATGGGAAGTGTTGTGCAATGATTTTGTGTACAGTATTCAAATTCACCAACTTCCATCACACAATCATGAAGTTCTATTGCACCCATGCCAATATAATTATACTGGTACAACGATGTCTTTCATTCATACTATTCCTAGCACTGTAAGTGTTTCAACTGTGTGTAAAAGTGATGTAAATTTGAAAAAAGGCCAAAGTGTCTTTAGTATAGTATTAGTAGCCCATAGAAATATTAACTCGAATCCGAAACTATTTACACTGAAACTATTTACTTTTACACAATCATGAAGACACTCGTGGTATGTGTATCTACATCTCTCCAACTGTTTTGTGCAGGATTTGGAGACATGTGGCGTATAGACAATACACATGGTTCACCCATGGATACTTTGGACGCAAGCAGCGGCGTGTGATACCGTCTTGCGTGGTATCGAAGATAAAGCAGCTGTACCAGAAGCCAATGCAGATGCGCACTGGGGCTTTGAGGAAGCAGTTGGACATGATGATGATGATGATGATAATGCTTCTTGGCCTGGTTGACGTTCACATAATCATTGATACATGTGCATGCAGAATGTAGAAAACAGTTGACAGACACGATTTATAACTATTCTTGACTCGGGCAATATTTGTGTTTTCGGGTGGGCGCATGCTTTGCACCAATGCAGCTGCATGAACAATCTGGTAAAGTTGACAGATACAATGGCACAAGACTGTACTGTGTTCGGGAGCATGGGGTTGTGCCGGTGCCGTGTGCCGTTGCGAATGCCGAGAATGGTTGTATGCACATCGTTCAACAGGTCCTTCAAGAAGTTGCAGGACATTGTCGTGCAGCTTCTTGGCCACTTTGTGCTCTTGGTGTATTCCAGCCTGTACCTGAGCACACCCTCCTTGGTTTTGGCGTGCGCTCTCCCTATATTGGCATTGTGGGACAGACATGCCGACTGTACCCGTGCTCTCATGCCAATGTACGAAAAGTGGACACGTTTTGGTGCCCACTTCAGTATGACAGAAGGGAAATTTTCCAGACTACAAATCATACTGTACCTTGTATTTGTGGCAGTGTAGCTGCAACCGGAAAGTAACGCAATGGAAACTTACAGATAAAGAGAACCGAAATAACACACATGATAATGTTCCATGTACATTACATCAATTCTCGACTTCACTGACTAGGATTTTGAGTAGAGGACTTTGAGTAGGACTGTAGTCGTTTAGAGCTACGTTCTGGACGGCACAAAATCATGCCGTTCACTTACCTCATCGTGCTCACGTTCCTGGAAGTAAATCGAAGATGGTCTGCTTTTGCTGGCAGCAGAGGTAGAGGAGCTACTAACTATTAGTATGACATGCACCGCCAAGTTTCAGGATGGCAGAGACCCTGGCTTCAAGCGTCGCTGCTGCTTCTGCTTATAGCCACCAATGCGTTGTGCAAACTCTTGTTGGAAATCTCTTTCATAGCACATCTCAGTGAAATGCTCAGTGCAGACACGATTATTTTTCGTCGGAGAAAAATCCTTCCAACATACTCTCCATAGCCAAGCTGTCGTCAGGTTCGCGTCAGCCAGAGGAAAGCCATGCTACGACAGCCCGCAGGCGCCTCTTTCTTCGTGACATTGTTGCATCCAGAGACGCAGCAGCGAGTCGTGACAATAAATCGGGCATGGCACAGAACAACAAGCACTTCAACAATGGCCAAGGACTTTTCATTCTTGCTTCAATTATTTGAAAATTTCATCTGAGTGGACCGGGCTGAGAACGTTTTACGTCACAGGGCGGGCGGGGGCCCCCTCGTGCCAAATATGGAAAATTGCAATTGGTAATTTAGGTATGTTATCCTTGTCGTAGAAGCTTCCGGTTTTCGCCATTCTACCACTTACGACATACTCTAATGGATTCCGCAATAAAAAATGGGGGTGATTTTGGACCGGAGTTCCCCTTTAACTCCCTGAATGAACCACCGCACTGATTCACGCAGTCGCTGCAGCCTGCAGCGGCACTCCACTCCACAGTCTTCAACTCTTCATTCCAGGTATGGAGGTGGTTAAACCGCTTCGCCTCGCATAACAGCACATATCCGTTTTCCAGAAAAATCCGGATAGGGCGAGGGAACCGGATAATCGAACACACATACTGTACATGTATGTATGCATGACATACTTGAAGTACAATCATGTACTGTACATGATTGTATCCTGCAAATCGGTAACCAGCTATTTTCTTCCGGATGGCGAGGGATCCGGATAAATTATTATTATTATTATTATTAGACACAATCTCATAGCATGTGACAAGCATAGCTAATGCAGGGACAGAATCCCCTGAGACAAGGGCGTTGAGCCAGCCACGGCAATAGTAAGCTAGGAAAACAAAGCAAATATGAATTAGAGCAGAAAATGAATGGAAAATTACAAAGCAAAACGATTAGCGGAAGTGAGCACTATCAAAATTCGTGCATCACCCAGGTATTCGAGAATGTTCTTCGATGATAATTATTGCGTCTAGTTCAGTTGTGATAGTAGATCTTTAAACTGACCAATAGAAGAACAAGTTTTCAGACCGTATGGTAATGATAACCAATGAGAGTAGCCGGAAAACAAAGGGGACTTTAGATACTGGGCTGACTTAACAAGAGGCAGGATGAGCGCGTTACGGGTTGAGCTTGTCGAAAACCAAAAATTATTGTACTTCATCATGTGTGAAGGGGTTTTATGAAGAAATATTTTATGAACCAGTGTACAGAGATGGTGCTTATGACGAACGGAGAGAGGAGAAGTGTGTGCAAGTCGATAAAGGGCATCCGAAGGAAAACATCGATCCTTGTTGTAAAGAATTTTAAGTATACATCTATGGTGGACTTCTAATTGGTTCAGAGTTGTGTCAGAAAGGCCACACCAAGCGGTATCGCAATAGTCGAATATAGGGAGAATATAGCACTGATAAAATAATAGTTTACACTGGATGGGCAAATGAGTGCAATGTGGTTGTAGTACCCCTAATGCTGAACTGGTTCGCTTGCATACACAGTTGACATGTGCAGCCCAAGAGAGTTTGCAGTCAAACATCACACCTAGATGTTTGTGCTGAGTAACAACACGGATAGGCATAGTCGAGTCAGGGAAGTATAATGGTTGATCAGGAGGGGATGAAGAAATATACATGGCTTCTGTCTTGTCTAAATTGGGCTGGAGTTTCCACGTTTGCATCCACATGACAGTGCTGTTGATGCGATGCTGCATGGTAAGGAGTAATTGTGCAGGGGAGGAATCAGAACAGATAAGGCCAGTGTCATCCGCATACAAACTAACATCGGGGACAACTGAAGGTAGGTCATTAACGTAAAGCAAGAATAACAAAGGACCCAGAATGGTACCTTGGGGCACTCCAGACGTTACAGGGAGGGGATCAGACAAGAAATAAGACAAACGAACAGCCTGAGAACGAGCAGACAGATACGAGGATATCCAACGCAAGGCAGCATCCTCCACCCGGAAGGTGACCTCCAACTTGGCAAGTAAGCCACGATGCCAAACGGTGTCGAATGCCTTAGCCAAGTCGAAAAACACCATTCCCACATGCTCCCCACAGTTCCTCTTTGTCGCTATGTCTTGGACAAGTCGAGTCACCTGGTATTGAGTTGAGTCACCACGGCAGAATCCCGACTGAGCTGGTGAGAGAGCCGGAACGATGTGCTGGTAGAGGGAATCGAATACAATACGCTCACAAAGTTTGGAAACTGTGCGCAGCAGAGAGATTGGGCGGTAGTTTGCCGGGCAAGCACGGGAGCCTTTATTCTTGTAAAGCGGTGTCACGATGGCGGATTTCCAATCCTGTGGGAATGTACCAGTTCGAAATGACATATTAAAAATAATGGCGAGAGGATAGGCTATTGATGGTGCAAGAGACTGCAGCACTTCATTCGGGATCCCATCTGAGCCGGGAGACTTTCCACATTTCAGGCGCTTCAGATATTTCCGAACTTGAAACGTAGTGACAGTGATTGTACGGAACGGAACAGATATGAAAGGCGACTGGGACAAAGGGGGATTGCGCCACGAAGGATCATCAGGTAGCCCAAATGAGGTGAACTGAGTGTTCAGAACATCAGCTATGCTCTTGGGGGACGTGGCGACCGTACCGTCGGATGCTATCATCGTTTGGGGCATGACACGGCCGGAAGTGTGCCGCTGTGCTCGCACAAACTGAAAGAGTGTAGGTCGATTCGGTGACGTTAGTGATGCTTGGATGGAGCGTATATATTGACGATGTGCTTGCCGAGACAGGTGCTTTACAGCAATTAGGACCGGACAAGCGAGGTCTGACTGTACACTGAACCCTCTGCATACGGGCGCAGTATTACTCTCGTCTTGGATCGTCTCTACTTATGGTGGCTCATCTCTTCCAATCAGATACTGTTGTTGTGTGTTTGCTATTGTTGATATTGTGTTCAATGTATTCATACACTGTAGATTCTGCACAGGGCTTTGCCTAAATCGAGGGAGCCACCTCCGAGTCTCCGTCAACAGCTTATTGTGAAGAAGAAGTTCAAGAAGCCAAAGATAATGAACGTGATTGTAGATCTACATAACATGTACAGACTCAGTCAATCTTCCGACCTTCAATCTTTAAAAACCAAAAAAAAACAACATTCAATCTTTAAAAAAACCCAAAAAAACCCAACATTCAATCTTAAAAAAAAACCAAAAAAACCCAACATTCAATCTTTAAAGACAGTAAGTAAACTACAGTGCTGGCAACTGAAATCCGACCCCCTTGCCGGCGCGCCGCACGGGGGCAAGGGGGTCGGATTTCAGTTGCCAGCACTGTACTTGTACAGTCATGTAAGTAGTTGTAACTAGTACAAGTACGTGTATATGTACATAGTATTGTTACTCAATCTGCGGACAGCATGCTGTTTCGTTCTTTGTGAACTCATCAGCGCAGCACAGAGGAAATGAGGCCGAACCTGATAGCAATGGAAATAAAAATTTCCAACACACATTATTGTTAGATTGACAGCATGAAACAAGGTGGAGGACACTGTGTTCGGAAACAGTGACCTTACTACAACCTTCCGCGGTTGGCAGAGCCCCGGTCAATCTAACATTGTGCGTGAACTATCAAGGCTTATCTAATGCTGGTTCTGAACCAGTATTGGGTAATAACACACGTAGTTACATACTACATGTATAATTATTATAGTATGACTGTAACTACGTGTGTACGTGTGTACAGCACGTAACCAAGTCTTGTAATCTTCGAGTTTTGATGCATGAACCACATCCTAATGACTACTAGTACTACAAGTATTTTAGTACTAGTAATGACTGAGTATCTCTTAATTTGCTGGCCAAAAATCCTATATATAGGATTTGAAAATGTGTGCCTTTTATGCCGTTGTTATTGGTCACCACGACCAATAATAACGGCATAATGGTTTTCATGGAAGTTGTAAATATGTTTGAGGCATGAATGTTTACATTTTAGATTCATAGGGTGATACTATTTCTGACGAATACCCATTTTCAGCAATAATTGGAAATTTGAGCATAATTGTTCAGCTGATGTCATGAAAAGGACTGAAGCAGTAAATGTGCAGTAGAACATTGCAGGTGTGGCACGGGGTGGTTTCTTGACGACCTATCGCACATGCCGTCATGAAACTACCAGTTTTAAGGATAAAACAAGGTCCAATAAAATCTCAAATCCTATATATAGGAATCGTAAAATAGGGCACAGGCCTTAGTAATATTGGGCAAGGAGATGAGCCTGAGATGTTAGTGTTTGAAAAAATTATCTTATTCAACTCTCGGTATCTACTAAGACCTAGCAAGGAAGAATTGGTCACATACTTTTTGCTATTCTCATGCCACACCCATTTTGAGTTGAAAAATATGACCAAAATCCTGTATATAGGATTTAGCAAATTAAGAGATGTGTAAAGCAGGGATACTGCACCAGTACAGTCGACTATGTCAGTCATCATGCCTTTCATGGTCATGCACAGACTCAGTGCTAGTGCCGTGGTGAGGTCTGAGCGTACCGTATGCATAGACTATGAAAGAGGAGTGACAAGCCCTGAGGCTGAGGCTGAAGCAGAGTTCAAAAGGACAGCCGGCGAAATGATTATGATTGTGAACTCGACTCGTTTTACAGTAGATCTACAGACTACAGTCAGTAGATCTACTGGCCAAAGAAATCCAACCTCATTGAATAGTACTACAGGTAGACTCCCTCTAATTCGAATACGGTATAATTCGAACATTCCGTGTAATTCGAACTTTTTCGTCGTACCGATCTTCTGCAAGTCACTTCAAGTCAAAATCGAATGCATAATTCGAAGTACGAAAAGTGCGCCGGTTGGATAATTCGAACCCAGTCTTCGTACAGAAGAGCTGTTTACAGTACATTGGCTATGTCCTTTGAACGCTTATTTCGAAGTGAGATTGAGTTGCAATCCTTGTAATTCGAAGTTCATTCTTTTCTCCTTCTCTAGCCAAGAGTAGCTCAAAAATCGATCGATGGTCCGCTGCAGGATCGACTATAGCGTTCAAGAAACCCACCTTCTCTCGAAATTTGATTCAAGCCCGTGCGAGGCAAATTGCAAAGGTTTGATTGAAGACGACTTCTTCCTGGTGGCTGACTCTCTTCGCGGATCTCGATGGCCTTTCTTACCGCGCCAGCTCGTGCGCGGAGATGTTGGCGCACAACAACACTATTATCGTAAATATTGTCTATGCCTTTGCTCCACTTCCGTTCTTCAGAACGACGTGCTGCTGTCCAACGGCCTTTCGTGACGCCGATTAGGCAGCGCAGTTCTTTTCCGTTGAAATAATTGTTTCAGGAAAGCTGCAGTGACTGACAACTTCTTCACTAGATGTCAAAATGGTTTTGTGTCTATCCAGTGTTTTGATGATCCGTTGTACATGACCCGTACCTATGTTTCGTTGATGCAAATAAAAATGTGCCAAAAATATTCAGCAAGCGATTTCAAGCATTTTGACATACATATCAGTGCATGGGACTGCATTTGGAT
Source organism: Sycon ciliatum (assembly GCF_964019385.1). NCBI lineage: Eukaryota > Metazoa > Porifera > Calcarea > Leucosolenida > Sycettidae > Sycon > Sycon ciliatum. The sequence goes on along the minus strand of NC_088655.1, from coordinate 26,140,755 downwards.
AATTAGAAGTTCTGGATAATTCGAAGTCAGGGCCTGGCAATTTGAGGTTCGAATTAAAGGGAGTCTACCTGTAGTATTAGTAGTCTAGCACTGCATGTAGTAGTATGACAAAAATGTTCGGTGCGTTTTTCAAACTTTTTGCGTTGTCTAGCTTGGTTCTGGATCTGTTGCCGGCTCACACAGACGGACAGAGACGTGCATACGGTTGACAAGCGGCCACTCACTGATCTACACACTCACTACTCAGAGTAGGGAGTACTCTTTCTCTGCAAACGGCAAAGCTACTACGCTACTAAAGTACTAGTACTACACTGTCTACAGACTGCCAGTGTAGAGAGCCCTTTGCGGCTTTGGCCTTTTGTAGTACAGTAGTAGTAGTACTCAGTAGTACCCTGACTACAACCATAAACCGGTTGACAGAGTCCCGGTCTTGCGACCATTTGAACCGTATTGGGAAAACCCAGGTTCGGACCCCCTGCAGCGGCAGCAACGTGAACAATACTACGGCGGCAACACGACGACTTCTACAACACAAAAAACGGAAATTATAAAAATCCTACCAACCCGTAGAGTAACGAGGGTCCGAACCTGGGTTTTCCCAATACGGTTCAAATGGTCGCAAGACCGGGACTCTGCCAACCGGTTTATGGTTGTAGTCAGGAGCACTACGCGTCCTCGCCTTGTATTAAAGGGGAAGTTAAGGCAAAAATTAAAATTTCACCAGTTGTAGTCTTCGGGGTGCTGAGTCGAATGGTCTTGGTCCGAGGAAGCTGAGACGCTCCCTTCCTACTTGAATCCCAATCGAACTCGCGCACTTCCACCGAAACTGGGTGACTGCGCCCTACGAGATGGGGATTTGTATGCAAAATGTCACTAAAAGCGCCATTTCGTTCTTATAAAAGCACGGATGACCGCGATTGGCCCATATGTTGTAGTCTTTGGGACGCTGAGTCGACTGGTTTTGGTCCGAAAAGGCTGCGATGCGGCGTTCCTCCTTTATTCCCAATCGAACATGGTTGAAGAAGCGGTCACGTGCTCCTGCGTACACCATGATGTACCAGTCAGCTGGTCACCGTGCCTGCAGGGTACAACTTACTAGCCTGTTTGACCTTTTTTGGGTGCAGTCCTGTCACTCGAGTTGAACCCGAGTTGAACCTTGGTGTGAAAGTTGTCACCTGCTGGCGTGGTGACCAGGTGATTTGGGCACCCAGGACCACGTGACCGCTTCTTCAACCATGTTCGATTGGGAATAAAGGAGGAACGCTGCATCGCAGCCTTTTCGGACCAAAACCAGTCGACTCAGCGTCCCAAAGACTACAACATATGGGCCAATCGCGGTCATCCGTGCTTTTATAAGAACGAAATGGCGCTTTTAGTGACATTTTGCATACAAATCCCCATCTCGTAGGGCGCAGTCACCCAGTTTCGGTGGAAGTGCGCGAGTTCGATTGGGATTCAAGTAGGAAGGGAGCGTCTCAGCTTCCTCGGACCAAGACCATTCGACTCAGCACCCCGAAGACTACAACTGGTGAAATTTTAATTTTTGCCTTAACTTCCCCTTTAAAGGGGAAGTATACCCTAAAATCAAATTTTCACCAGTTGTAGTCTTCTGGGTGCTGAGTCGAATGGTCTTGGTCCGAGGAAGCTGCGACGCTCCCTTCCTACTTGAATCCCAATCGAACTCGCGCACTTCCACCGAAACTGGGTGACTGCGCCCTACTAGATGGGGATTTGTATGCAAAATGTCACTAAAAGCGCCATTTCGTTCTTATAAAAGCACGGATGACCGCGATTGGCCCATATGTTGTAGTCTTTTGGACGCTGAGTCGACTGGTTTTGGTCCGAAAAGGCTGCGATGCAGCGTTCCTCCTTTATTCCCAATCGAACATGGTTGAAGAAGCGGTCACGTGCTCCTGCGTACACCAGTCACCTGGTCACCGTGCCTGCAGGGTACAACTTACTAGCCTGTTTGACCTTTTTTGGGTGCAGTCCTGTCACTCGAGTTGAACTCGAGTTGAACCTTGGTGTGAAAGTTGTCACCTGCTGGCGCGGTGACCAGGTGATTTGGGCACCCAGGAGCACGTGACCGCTTGTTCAACCATGTTCGATTGGGAATAAAGGAGGAACGCTGCATCGCAGCCTTTTCGGACCAAAACCAGTCGACTCAGCGTCCAAAAGACTACAACATATGGGCCAATCGCGGTCATCCGTGCTTTTATAAGAACGAAATGGCGCTTTTAGTGACATTTTGCATACAAATCCCCATCTAGTAGGGCGCAGTCACCCAGTTTCGGTGGAAGTGCGCGAGTTCGATTGGGATTCAAGTAGGAAGGGAGCGTCGCAGCTTCCTCGGACCAAGACCATTCGACTCAGCACCCAGAAGACTACAACTGGTGAAAATTTGATTTTAGGGTATACTTCCCCTTTAAACATGCTGTCAAAATCGAAAAACATACTCAGTAGTAGTAGATCTACGCTCAGCGCGGCTCTACAGTACGTAGTGCCTTGACTTTGAGTTTGACTCTTTTTATCTGTTTGAGCCGACTTTTACACAGGCCGCAGCTAGCGCTAATAGTCATGCTCGTTGACCAGGGTTTAGTTGACGTTTGAAGGTTTCCCAGACAAGACCGAAGGCTTTATGTGTGTGCATGCTGCGCTGGCCTGGCAGCTGGGCCGCTTCGGCGAAGCGGCCCAGGCCAGCGCAGCATGCACACACATACACGTCACGGTGATCAGGACACTGGTGATGGTAGGTCTACAACAATATCTACGCATTCATTCCTGCACTGGTTCAGTACTCGAGTGGTGATCATTTTTATGTACTTTGAACCGGTGGAATTTCGTATTTTTGAAAGCCATTCCATCCCTTCTATTTTTCTTCTCTTCGCTCCCGCAACGTCCGATGTAGCTTTCAGGCAGCGAGAGAGAAAGGCCAGCTCATGACTCTTGAGTGTATCCTGTTGTTGTTTGTGCCACCGAGACGACAGCCAGCGCATAGTGAACAACAAAAGGATATCTAGCGCGCAAGGAGACAGACAGCACGTGGCACATTATCTTCGTTGATTAGCTGCATGCACCGCGCGACCTGTAAAAATGAATTCAATGTGGAGTTGGTCTTCATAATTATAATTATTATTAGCTACTTGACGGGAGTGAGGCAGAATGTCGCTGCCGACCGATGGATCATCATCGACTCGCGCCCGCGACGATCTCACTCGTCGTGTTCACAACGCGGCTTCCAGCCGACTGGGAACGGGCGACCTGAAGCGCCTGCTGTCGGAGCGTCCGGAATGTGTGCACTTCAACGATGCGACCAAGCACAATCGTGCCCCGATCCACTCGGCCATTGCGCACAACCAGGACGAATGCCTGGAGATTCTTCTCCAACACGGTGGTGAGTGTGCAGTGCTTGAACTATTGGGTATTTCCAGAATACAAACACCTACACTTCTCGGCCACAGGGGTTGTTTGAGTGCTGTGTTTGACATCTGTGTGTTTGCCTTCGCGTGGAGTCCGAAAATTTATAAAAAAACGTGTCGGGTGGATAAATGTGTTTTGGCGTTTCGTCAAAAGCCTTGCTCTTCAAGAAAACAGACTCCAGCGCCGTGATGTTAGAGCTACGGCTAGCGAGCGGTGGAGTGGCCAGCTAGCAAAGGCTAAAAAATGTTTCTCAAGGAAGTCTCAGACTTCGGTTTGAGCTCATTCATTCACAAGTGCATGTCAGTTGAAGTATATTTTTACTGTACAGTAAAACCTGTGACTAACGACCACCCCTCGGGGCCAGAGAAAGCGGTCTTTAGTGGCAGGTGGTACTTAGTTAGAGGTTTGCACTGCACAACCATAATAATTATATGAACGTGAGACCGTCCGTGCCTGGCGAAGTGGTCTTTAGCACCAGGCTGGTCGCTAGTCACGGTGGTCTGTAGTACCAGGCTGGTCGCTAGTCACGGTGGTCTGTAGTACCAGGCTGGTCGCTAGTCATGGTGGTCTTTAGTTACAGGTTTTACCGTATTTGTTAATTGGACAATTCTTAAATGCCACATCTACAGGCAGGCGAAACACAGCTAGCCGTAATGCAATGGCCCGCTCAGACCGACGTAGAACAGTGGGGGAATGGAGATGTTATGACTAAAAACACCCTGTGTTTTAAACACTCTGTCTCATGAATTTTCAAGTGTGGGGATCCAACCTAATTAAAGGCGAAGCGATGGGAAATTATTCTGGCATTAGGGTACCAGAACATGAAAAACATGGAACCGTTTCACCCTTTTATACACTCTGTCTCTTATGAATTTTAAGCGCGGGGATCCAACCTCATTGAAGGCGAAGCCAAGAGAAATTCGCAAAGCTTCAAACTTCCGCGCATTTTCTGCATCTCGTCTGTCAACTCCTTGACGTGTTACTGATATTCATGGGTTTCAGGATGCTCCGTATCCCTGTACATCCACGTCAGTGTGAGTGGCCCCTAATGCAGGGATGACGTAAACTCATCCAGTCAATCTCATGACTAATGACCCCGGGAACAACAACACACTCGCGAATAACGGCACAATTTAGTGACCATTTTGACTGCATAATTTCAACATCACGAACAGCGATAATTCCCCGAATAACGACTCTTTTCTCATGCACGATCGAGGGTTGTTATTCCCAAGGTTGACTGTCCATCCTCGCAGCACTCTGTAAACGCGGTTTCTGCGCTACATCCAATCAATATGAAATGATTCATGTGAGTAATCGGGCCAGTGTGTTTTTGGTGAAGTTGATGGTATTGCAGTTGACTGGCTACTACGTGTAGGTCTGAGGATAGTGTTGCTGTATCCAGTGTTGTTGTTCATGAGGTTGACTGTATCCATCACCTATGTCACTGCGGCATTCAGGTCAGGTGGAACCGGTTCGGTTGGTCGGGCCATGGCCAGGGGGAGGGGGGGGGGGGGGGGGAGGGGGAGGGAAGAACACCACACCGATTCCGACACGCCTGGCATGAACATAGTGTACACCGCATGTCTAGCTCTCGTTTGTGCTGTGCGCACGGAGACGGAGTGCGCCAGAGGTTCCACTATGATCAGTGGAATACTAGTGGCAAGCTCTTTTCCATGCCATTTTTCTTGTGTTGTGCACTGTCCAGCCAACCCCAATCATGTCATGTCAAGATTTGATCATCTTTGGGTAAGACAGCATCATAAAACCATACTCTAGTCTAAACCAGAGAGGTTTTAGGCTGTCCAGTAGAGTGTCCAATGCCGAAAGGCAACTGCTGTAATTTACACCTTTGCTTTGTGGGTATATGAACCAGTGTGCAGATTTTCACAGTACTGCTTTCTGATGATCGCTTCGTGCGTGAAACTCGGAGTAAAAACACTTTTTCATTCTCTGTTTCTTGTTCAACGCACACACCATTTTGGTGTATATCCATCCAGGAAGACTTTTAGGGCAAAGTCATTTTTAACATACATAGCATGTCCGCTTCGGTCTCAGCCTGCTATGGTTGCGGATGGCCCGATTCTCTCTCTCTCTCTCTCTCTCTCTCTCTCTCTCTCTCTCTCTCTCTCTCTCTCTCTCTCTCTCTCTCTCTCTCTCTCTCTCTCTCTCTCTCTCTCTCTCTCTCTCTCTCTCTCTCTCTCTCTCTCTCTCTCTCTCTCTCTCTCTCTCTCTCTCTCTCTCTCTCTCTCTCTCTCTCTCTCTCTCTCTCTCTCTATCTCTCACTCACTCTCTCTCTTTCTCTCCCTTGTTTCACAGCAACCGCTTCACTTGGCGGCCAGCTTGGGTAACATTCGCTGCATTGTGGTGTTGCTGCGCTATGGTGCGGACATATTCGGCAAGGATGAGTCAGGATACACGCCTCTTGAGAAGGCCAGTCGCAATCGACACCGAGCATGCGCTCAGCTTCTCAGGGAGGAAGAAAGTAAGTGGGCCAGTTTTGAATCCTCTTTTCCTGTTTTCGAAATTATCTTTTAACGGAAGATACAACCTATTTTTTCATCAACCACCATACCATAACTGCGCTCTCTAGCCGACCTGGACACGACATTGCCATAGCACACCACCATCAAAGCGACACATCCGTTGGCACTGAATTCCCTCATACAGCTGTACAGGTCCAAGTGCTGCTGCTGCTTCTTGCCTCTTTATTTCAGACACAACCTACTCGTAAGAAGAGCAGGGGCATATGCAGGGTTCTTCATAGGGGGGGGGGGGGTACATTGGCATGCATGTAATCGTGCGGTACTCTATGCGTATGCACGTGTAGTGCGATACGAGAATCTTTGGGGGGGGGGGGGGGTTCGTCCACACCCCTCGAACCCCCCCCCCCCCCCCCCCTGGGTATGCCCCTGAAGAGAGGAGCTGGAAACACACATCATTGGGAAGAGTAGGGGCTCCAAGAAGGAACCGGTGCTGGTGAGGCTAGCCAACAACGCTATGCTGTTGTAACTCAGAGAGTGCCATGTATAAAGTGCAATCTGCAATCCAGGAACATCAGGGAGGGGGGGGGGGGGTGCAAAGTCAGAAATAATACTTGTCAAGTAAAAATGAATAATCTAAGCACTGCATGACGGGACAGACATCAACATCGTTGTGCTGTTCTGTTCCGCTTCCATTTTTTGTTTGTTTTCAAATGCAGTTGCTCACAAGAGTCGCCATCAGACCAACCAGAAAAGGATCGCCACCGGTGAGTGAAGTGAAGTGTGTTGTAGCATCTGTAGGTGTGTGTGTGTGTGGGGGGGGGGGGGGGGGGGGCAGCACAAGGCCATAGTATCCGTATACACACTCATCTGGACCTTGAATTGGAACCTCTTCAAAGCCAATAATGGTCTATTCGGCACGAGGTCGTGAGCATGGCCCTCGTGTTCACCCACATTGGGCCGTTATCATTGCAACGTATTCAAACCATGATGCATCTTACCAAGTTGCTTTTCATAGCAGTTTCGGCAAGTCCGTTTCTAGAACCTCATCTATTCCACATTGTACGATTTCCATTACACGTATCTCCTGCACAGCAATGCAAGACGCGGCGTCTGAAGGAGACCTGGAGAGGCTACGCCTGCTGATCACCCAGTACGAGGGCAAGTGGAAGGAGAGATTCCCCGATGGTAAAACCTTACTACACAGGTAAGTCCTGACTGCAGCGGTGGACAGTGATTGAACGTATTGTCAACTACTGTATGTCAACAAATTTAATATTGGGCACATCTTTTATTTTCGGCTATTTTCGGCCTGGTCATGTTTGGCCGAAAATTTGTAGCGGCTGTAATTTTGTTCTGCAAGGTTCAGTGTGACAGTGTATACGGGCGGCAGCAGTACAGCCTGAAAATGTGATGCGGCCGAAATGTGCTTTAGCCCTGGGAGGCCGAAATTTGAATGGGCCCAAAATTTGTCTCTTACAGTATGCAGAAATACCCTCTGGTTATGCAGAGTTAACAGTTAACAATAAATACTGAGTAATCAGCAGCATTCGGCATTGTGGTGGCCAATGAACAATACAGAGTTGGCAATGAAACAAATGAATAAAAATCTTATAAAAATGTTACGTTCAACTCGGATGGTGAGCCAATTGAATTATGGTGAATTTGTCCTCCTTTTTCACCAGAAATGTTACGACTCGCATATTTGTCAGTCAGACGCAGTTTGTGTGTGTGTGTGTGTGTGTGTGTGTGTGTGTGCGTGTGTGTGTGTGTGTGTGTGTGTGTGTGTGTGTGTGTGTGTGTGCGTGTGTGTGTGTGTGTGTGTGTGTGTGTGTGTGTGTGTGTGCATGAGCACGTGTGTGTGTGTTTATGTGTGAATGTGTGTACGGCGGGTGCATGTTGCAGAGCTTCTGAAGCTGGTCATGTTCGCACGGTGGTTATGTTACTGGACGAGCACAAAACACCCGGCTTCCCGTGCGAGCGACCACCAAACAAGACGCCACTTCACGCAGCCTGCGAGAATGGCCATGCGGGCGTTGTGTTGGTACGTGTATAAGTATTCTTGCTGCTAACGTCTCCAACAAACAACGATGTTAGGATCGATGCACACTTCTTTGCTTAGAATCCACTTAGCAATCGTGTTTCTTTTGAGAGATATTGTCCTATTTTCGATTCTTTGAAAGTGCTTTGCCCTGTGGTGGCAGGCCCCCGAATTTGGTGAAATGTAAACTCTTGTTCACGGGAAATTGTTGGTGAGAGGGAAAGGGAGACAGAGAGAAAATTGGTTTTCTTGTCGTTGTGGACATGCAGAGTAAAAGCTGGCCTAGCCGGACGCCCTTGCCCTTGGTGCAGCGGAAACTGTCCTGACATGACAAGATTCTGCTTGATCCAGGGATGCACGTTCGCTCCACCGCACTTTGGTGCATGACAATTTGTCCATGGAGTCAATGCGGGACTCCGCTTGGTATGATGCAGGGTTGGGCAAACACAGGTCTCACTGGATCATGGTTTCTGATTGGGCTGTTCTTCTTGCCAATCTGTTTTCCAGTGGCTGATGCGTGCTTTCACTGAGATGCTGCTGAAGCCAACGACGGATACGAACAGTACGCCTCTGCAGCTAGCCTTGGTGCACAGTCACTCGTCCGCGGCCATCACGGTTCTGAAGGAGTCCGTACGCGGCAAAGAGGCCACGATAAGAAACCTGCTGTTGTTCGCGTAAGCAACCACTGCCATCATGCGTATGATTGTATTATACACACGGGCATCACAGGGCAGTGTGGAGGGGTACCACCGGGGGTCGGGAGTGTCCCTGGGGGGATCTCAGTTGGTGAGTACTTCAGGGGCGTGACAGGGCAGTGGGGAGTGGGACAAGTGGCCCGGGGTCAGGGTGACCCCATGGGAAAAAATATATCGGATCTTTCAGCCAACAGGGCACGTTTTAGCGCTCATTTAGTCCTTTTTTTTGATGAATTGGGCAGACCATCCTAGCCGAAAAGTGATACGACCGTGGTCGTACTGGTTGTACCGGTTGTGCCGTGTGTGACAACACCCCTGGTACAGCATGTGTGTGACAACACCCCTGGTACAGCATGTGTTTGACAACACCCCTGGTACAGCATGTGTGTGACAACATCCCTGGTACAGCATGTGTGTGACAACACCCCTGGTACAGCATGTGTGTGACAACACCCCTGGTGCAGCATGTGTGTGACAACACCCCTGGTACAGCATGTGTGTGACAACATCCCTGGTACAGCATGTGTGTGACAACATCCCTGGTACAGCATGTGTGTGACAACACCCCTGGTACAGCATGTCTGTGACAACATCCCTGGTACAGCATGTGTGTGACTGTGATTGGTTTGGGCGGCCACTTGGTGTTCGACAAGGATTACTTTTACCGACAATTCAGGGCGAATATTGCTTCCTCAACGAGAATGTATGTGTCCCCTCCCCCCCCCCCCCCCCCCACACACGCACACACACGTCGACTTTACGAAGCGTTTTGTTTGTCAATGGCAGGTCGAACAGTTGAAGAAGAGCTGAGTGATAACCATATTTACACCGGAATGGAATTTTTCTAGCTGTGTATGTTGCACATGCCTTTTCTGTTATACTGGGAATACCATACTCTTTTTTTCTTTTTTCTTTTAATCTTTTCCTTTTTCCTTATATTTGCGTGCCTGAAGTCGATCTCATGTACCGTATTTCCCCAATTATAAGTCGCACTCGATTAAAAGTCGCACCCCCATTTTCAGGTTTGAGCAATATTGATTTGATATATTAACTTCAGTAGTAAGTCATGCTCGATTGTAAGGCGCACCCCCCTTTTACCCTTGATTTTTTGTGTAAAAAGGTGCGACTTATATTCGGGGAAATACGGTAATAAGGCAACACTGCCTGTTTGTTCTTCGACATTAAATAATCCAATCCAATCCAATCAATACCATACACTGCCAGTGGAATGTTGTCAAGACAACTGATCAGTAAGCTTAAACTTTCCCATTCCCGTTGCCTTTGCTTGCAGTGACTTCGAAGGACGAATCCCGTTTCACATTGCGGTGCAGACACGCAATCTACGCCTCGCCATCATCATCTACGGGCACAAGAAGCATGAGGATGATGATGATGATGCGGTCGCGGACATTATCAGTAACGCGTGTGGCTCCGAGGTTCTGCAGCAGCAGTTGCACACGCGACGTCAGGGTGGCTTCCAGCCGATACACGATGCCTGTGCCAGCGGTTGTCAGCACCTGGTCCAGTGGCTGTGTGACCAGGGAGCGAAGGTGAGAAAGCCGGTGTAGACGAGAAGGCTTTTTTTCTTCTTTTCTTTTTCATTTTATTTTTACAAAAAAAACACACACCATTTGACAGCACAAAGCAGCAAGGCAGCAATGAGACATATAGAATGACAGGAGTGGGGGAGAGGCAGGGGGCTTGACCGACCATAGAGTCTCGGCTTCATTGCAACCCAAGCGCTTTACACGCCTCCTGTTGCTCTATAGTGCCCCACCTGCACTGCTGCTAGCTCAGCAACCCCCTACAGATAGCCGTTCGTCACTATCCTTTCTTATCTTTCTCCGTGTTTTTTTCTTTCTCTGTCTGATGGTAGGGATTGTGTCATTTGTATTAAAAAAAAGAAAGAGATAAAAAGCGCTGGCCACATAATGCATGATGCTACTGCGAACTACAGTGACATCTTGCCTACAAATCCCCCGCATCTAGTAGAGCGCAGTCACCCAGTTCCCGTGGAAGGGCGTGAGTTTGATTCGGAATAAAGGAGGAAGGGAGCGTCTCAGCTTCCTTGCACCAAGACTATTCGACTCAGCACCCTGAAGACTACGAGTAGTGAAATTTTGGTTCTAGACCATACTTCCCTGTGACTGTGGGCACAGTGCAATTGGCGTTGGCCTTAAGCTATGAAATGGTTCAAATCCAATCAAATGTATGTCTTTGCGTTGAATGACTATCGTGTTAGGTGAATGCAGCTGTTGGTAGCGATGCCAATGCAGTGACGCCACTTCAGATCGCTACCCGGAATGGTGATGCGGCAATGGTCAACCTGTTGCTGAGCTGCAAGGCGGTCGATGATGGTGGGAGAGCTCTGGCTGACGCTATCAGAAGCAATCGGGCAGACTTGGTTGATGTTTTGCTAGGGGTGAGTGCCTTTGTGCAATTCTGTCATCTCATGCGCATGAATGTATGAGACAGACCTGTTTGCTGTGAAAGCCGTGAAAATCTAGGAACAGAGTTTAGAAGAAAGCGTTGAGCAAGGGAGGTGTACGTGGCCTTCCAACTGTACCCGTTGCAAACCCTACTTAGTGAGGATGACGAACGGGAGAAAGAAGATAACGATAGATTCATGGTAGACTCGACCTCTTTCTTTTTAACTAATGACCGTGGCCTCTTCATTGTCTACTTGTTCATCATCTTCCCCCTGTCCACAGATGCTAAGTGCACACTATTGATACGGGGTTCCTTCATCTGTATTATGAAGATGGATATGCAGCATTCAGCCTGCCGGTCCGCTGGAGAGAACATTTTTTCTAAAGGTTTTACTAAGGCCACTATAGTAGTAGTGGTAGTATTTTATTATTTTACTGGGGAGTCCCAACAGGCTACTGCCTTTTTACTGGGAACCCTAGGTGAAGTTTAACCATATTAATGAACAGAGCAAGAGTGTGGGCCTGTCGACAGTCAGCTGGAAGAGAGTTCCACCTGCCTGCCGCCAGAAAAGAAATAGAGCGCATGCCATACTGCGTATAAACGAGTGGGAGAACTAAGGCTCTTTGTGCCTTGCCCCGGGTGCATGCCTGGTGACCAGGTGCAGTTGCCCGAAGCTGGTACAAAGACTGAAGAAGAGGACTAGCAAGATGCTGGGCCAAGCAGTGGTACACAAAAACATAGAGCTTGAGGCTAATACGCTGTTCCAAAGAATAGAGGTGATATAAGCGAAGAACTAGTTCAGTGGGCGTGGTACGATCGAGTCCAAACACTCTCTTCATTGCTATGTGACTAACGGTCACAATCCTATTGTACAGAGTTGCGCTTAAACAATGTAGGTAAGCATTACTGGCATAGTCTAGGGTAGACTGAATAATAGACAAGTAGAATGTTCGCTTTGCATCGTTTGTTAAATTTCTACGGCCATGTCGGAAAGCAGCAACTTTAGCAAAAACCGAGTTACACAATTTATGGACCTGTGGCTGGAAGGTGAGATGCTCGTCTATCTATAAACCAAGGTATTTGGCAGTGCTCGTAGGGGTAATAGCCTTTCCTTTACAGGTCAAGGGCTGTGGCAACTGCGCTGCTGGCAGGCGTGACCGCTGCAGGATTAGAAACTGCGTCTTGTCGGGGTTCATGATGAGCCCCTTCAGATCTAAATGGACCTCCAGGGCAGTTAGATCGTCCTGGAGATCCTGTAACATAGCAGGAAGGTCCAGTCCGATGATGAAGAAGGCAATGTCATCAGCATAGAGTTGTGACATGCTGTGCTTGACTATGCTCCCAACCATGTGCCGGAAGTGGTTGCGGAGCCCTGCTGCTCAGCCAACCTTGGCGGTCTTGGCGGTCTTAGTGTCTGCACTGGCAAAGCATGCACAAAAAACTAGGGCAGAAAATACAAGGGAACAAGCAGTGGTGATGGGACTGCAACATTGTTCTTTCCTTTTTCCCTGTTTATCTCATTCTGCGTATTGCTATGTGCAATTCGTTTTCAATACATGCATTCTGTGGTAGGGATGAGGTAGGGGGGGGGGGGGGGGGATGGGTGAGGGGACGGACTGCATAGCTAGCATCCTCAACATTATCGGCCTGACCACTCATGAAGTGCTTCCGGCGGGCCTGTTCTTTGATCCTTGCCCACAGCAACGTCTTGAGGAGGATACGTCTGAAGTGCATCGACTCAGCGACCTGAACAACAAAGCCGGTGGCTCGAAGCTGTCGCACCAGCAGCTGACCGGCTTGCCACTGGCGCTGTGTTGGGCAGAGCAGAACGTAGAGGACCTGCATGTTGACTGGCTGCAACGGGTCGCCGATGGTTTCGCCAAGCCCCTATCCGACTATGCCAAGCAGCTGTTTACACGGCCAGCATTCCACTACGTTTCTACGCTTGAACTATCGGGAAACAAACTGGCGGTAAGTTATTTTCGTTAGCCTGGAACAAACATCACGGAAGACGGCAGTTTTCTCCTGGAAACAGATCCGTTCCACGCGATATTAACGATGGTATTAGTAGTGAACATGGGTACGCAGCGGTATTCGGCCTTGCGCAGATTATGCCATCTAGCAGCACTCCACGACTGCGCTTTCCAGCAGACCTGGACACGGAGCCACAGCAACTGTCTGCAACCACCTCTATCATGCAGTATTCTGTTCTCTGTTCGTGGTTTCTGGAAAAAACCCAAATACAAAGCAAAAACACATACACACCATCCGCAAAGCAGTACATAGAAAAGACAGTAGTAGTGTGCTGTTTTGTTCAAAGGTTGTCAGAGAATTCGGGCCATGGTGGGAAATTTGAATGTGAAAGTTGGAGTCCGCACATGATGTCAGATGACCTGTTTCAAGCGAAGGCCAGTATATGATGACTTGGTACTACAGTCCATTTCAAAACTATAGACGCGTACCTAGGCAAAAACCGTTATGCCAGCATCTATACCACATAAAATCTGTGATCACTTTGTGCATATTTTTTCCAAATTGGGCGTCTGTTATCCAATCCTTTAGAAATTATATGAGAGTAATTGTGGAGCGATCCTGAGCAATATTCCGAAAACTATTCTCAAAAGGTTCGAGCCAAATTTGAAATACTACAAAAACCCTACGCGTCTATAGTTTTGAAATGCACTGTAGGGTGGATGGATTGGTTGATCTCTACTGTTGCACTGTTTGTGTTTAACCAGAATGTGCTATTTCACAATTTGGCTATTGTGGCGCTTTTAAAATGTTTATGCCGTCGTGTTGTCTGTGTCATAACCCGTTATTCCCACAGTCGATTCCCAGCCAGTTGTTTGAAATGCCACTGCTGCGCACCCTGGACTGCTCCAACAACAAGCTGTCGTCGCTGCCGCGGGAGTCGCCGACGGTGGACGCGTCCAAGCTCTTCAAGGTGAGCCTGAAAGGCAATCAACTGGCGGAGGTGCCGGCCTACCTGTTTGCGCTCCGCTCGCTTGAGATCCTGGACGTCAGCCACAACCTGCTGGTCAGTCTGCCGCCGGAGATGTGGTATGCACCGTCGCTACGGCAACTCTACGCCGGGACCAATCAGCTCGTGGCGTTGCCGGTGGAGTCGCGCTCCAAGTGCCGTCGCCTGTTCGGCCGCTCGCACGCCAGCGACAGCGACAGCGGTGGTTACACGGGCACCACATCCGGGCAGTCCCTCAACCGCAGCATGTCACCGGTGGCGGAGAGTGGAGATGGCGATGATGCTCAGGCGCCGAAAGCTCCCGTGATCAACGTGTACAGCTCGGTGCAGAAGCCGCTCACGAATCACTTCTCGGCGTCCAGCAGCGGCTTTGGCAGCATGGATCAGCAGCAGCGCGGCTCCGACAACCCATCCTCTGCCAGCGGCCAGAGTAGCTCCTCGGAGCCGGAGCAGCCACCGACACAACAGCGCTTCTCTCTGTCGGCCGATCACCGCATGCGTCGGACAATCGGCTCCTTCACTGCCAAGCTGCTGGAGAGTAGCGACGAAGATGGAGACGATGAGGACAACGATCATGGTGTAGCAGGCAGCGTATCGCGCATGCAATCCATACGACTGCTCGAAGTGCAGCACAACCAGCTGATGGCCTTACCGTCGGAGCTGCCGTGCCTGGCGCCGGAGCTTACCAAGCTGAACGCCTCGCACAATCAGATCAAGGACGTCGGCTTTCCCCGCGCCTTTCCCCCCAGCCTGAAGGGCCTGGACCTGTCGCACAATCACCTCCGATGTGTCGTGGCAACACACGACGTTTCGCCACACCAGTGCTGCCGGCTAAGTCGCAGTCGCAGTGCCGGGCCCAAGACGTCCATGGGCATCAAGACGAGCGAGGCGGCTTCGTCCCCAACGCACTCGCAGTGCTCGCACCGCAAGCACAACTCCTTGCAAAAGCTGAGCTCCATCGTGGTACGTGTACACATTTGTTTGTTTGCTTCAATTTTACTCTTCACCGGGTACAGGCAGTTCTGTCTTCTCATCTAGCCATACTGCTAGACACTCAAAGATGAAGTGCAGTGCTGCTCAATTAATTCCGCGATGCAGTGAGTTAAGTACACCCCAGGCGTTGCACAGCCCTTGGCCTGTGAGACCAGTTGACACTAGGCTGCGAAATGCTGCAGGCTGCAAACTTGTTCCATGCGATAGGATTTCATTGAGCAATGCTGTATGTACGTGTAATCACGATTTGACCTGTCATACTTTCAACACATGAGAGACGTCGGCTGCAGTTTCACTGACTACTCTGCGCTGAGTCTGTCTTTTCACAGACAGTATTGAATAGATTCTTAGTTGGAGGAAAGCAAATCAGCACACGAAGCACAGAAGCCATTTTATAGTTTCAACTAGGCATTTCTTACCATTACTTTTCAAGTCAAAACTATTATGGCTTCTGTGCTTCGTGTACTGACTGACAATTTTATCTGCACATCGAACTTCCACTCCTTCCCCTGACCTCTTGCACGATAGCTTGCTGTGAGGAATCGCTCAGATGTCTTAAAACGTGTGCACACTGTTGTTTGTGTGTGCGTCATGTGCACAGCTTCACCATAATTTGCTCACCAATTTCAATATCCTGTTCCCGGAGGCCGAGGAGAGATCATTCCTGATGGTGGACAGCACGACACGACAGACCCCAGTTCATTCAGGTCAGTGTAGACTTACGGAAGGCGTGCACCGTCAGGCGCGTAACCCACATGGGGCACCGGGGGGGGGGGGGGGGGGGTGCAAAAACTGTTTGACCTGGGTTCAGCATGCACATATTGACCATGAATGACACGCACCAATGCACCTGCCATCCTACGCGTATGCGGGCCGTGCACCCTCCCCCCCCCCCCCTAACTACGCCCCTGATCATGCGCTTCAAGAACAATGGACATCAGGGGTGGATCCAGAATCTCAGGGAAGACGGGGCACGGGTCATCTGAAGACTGTGTGGCGTGTTCCTTATTAAAATTTTCTCATGCCACATTGTTAACTGAATGAAGGCGTCATGCGCTTCAAAAACAGTGGAGAGAAATTTTCGCTCTGGGCAATTAGCACTGTAGCGTAATCATACCATTTCTTTGTCCCTTTCCGAAGTGCGTATGCGTGTATGGGCATGGATGCATGCTGTTCTGTGGTTTGTGTTTGCCTGTGTATGCTTGTATGTGTGTTTTTGAAAGTAGGTTTGGCGTATATATCGAAAAGCAGTGAATCAAAGGATCAGTCGATGAAGTGAACTACCTGAAAGAGAGAAATATTCCAACCCTACCAGGACTCGAACCCGGACCCTTGCTTGTCATGAGCAATGCTCTTTTCGGGCTGTTCGCTTCTCCGACTTATCCTTTGAATTTGAAGTTCTCCCAATCCTTTCCAAGACAGTGAATTTTCATATTAAAGTTTCAGGGAAAGTTTCAAACGGGAAGAAGTGTGGAGAAAAAATTGAGTGATTTGTGTCACCACCAGTAAATCGTGAGAGCACCATTTTCATTTTTTATGTTGTCCTTGTACCCAGGATCGGGAGGGGGAGGCGCATCGTCAGGTGAGGCGGCCGTTGTCCGCGGTAAATTGACGCAGGAAGAAGCAGAAGAAGTCTCGTCGCCAGCCCTCAGTCACCTGGACCTTAGCCACAACATGCTGCGTGACGTTCCGGTTTGCTTGTCCAAGCTGGCGTCAACACTCTCCATGCTCAACGTGAGTGAATACTGTAGAACGGCTAATTTTAGCGGGTAACCTTTTTAGCGTTTTCTTAATCAGGACCAGTTTGTGATGAAATATTTTAGCGATCCGATTTTCACAGTAAAAAAGAAGGATGATTAGTACTGTACTGTACATGCAAAATTTCGATTGGCACGGCAACAATTTAGCAAAAGGAGCGTTTACTCTGAAATGTTGCATTCATCGCTATATTGCGATTATTATCTGTACGACACTTCTTTAGCAATCTTCCCTGTGTTCTCCGTCGTTAGCGATCTTTCCTGTGTTGTCCGTCGTTAGCGATCTTTCCTGTGTTGTCCGTCGTTAGCGATCTTTCCTGTGTTCTCCGTCATTGGCAGTTCTCTCACAACACCGAGATCATCCGTCTGCCAGACCGGCTGGGTTTGCTGACGGAGCTCTACACGCTGGGTATGGACGGGCTCAACATTGTCGACCCGGCACCGGATTTCCTGGCTGGCAAGAAGGTGTCCGAGATCATCACCTTTCTCAAGGGAAGACTTCGAAAGTAAGGGGCCGCCCGTAATTATTGTTTATGGATGGGTGGGTTGAGGAGCGTTTCGTTTTGAAAATTATTGATAGCTGAAACATCAATCCGTTCTAGTTGGCAAGTCAATCTATTTTTTGTTGAAGGGGATGAGTGGGTGGGGATTATCGTGATAATTATCGATAATGCCGGATGGCCCCTAAGGGCACTGTGTGTTTTGGGGGATGCTAGGTCCCCTGCTGAGATGGGAAATCCCCAAGCTTCATACCTTCAGACAGTAACTGCTTCGCCCTGTTTCAAGGCATTTCCCTCAGAGCAGCTCAGGGAACCGAAGCCTACATTCTCCGTTGCCAGGCACGGACGGCCTCACATTCATAATATGGTTGTGCGTTGCAAACCTCTAGCTAAGGACCACCTGCCAATAAAGACCGCTTTCTCTGGCCCCCAAGGGGGGTGGTTGTTAGTCACAGGTTTTACTGTATTCCTTTCTCAGCGCTGCTCCGTACCGCCGTCTCAAGCTGATGATGGTGGGTCTGGAGGAACGCGGCAAGACGACGTTGCTGCGCACGCTCAAAGGCAACAGGCCGCTCAATGCAGAGATGCAGGAGGAGATTTCACGCAGCGTCTGGGTGCGAGACACAGAAGGTACGGAGGTGTTTGTGGTGATGTCTTTTTGGCGGTAAAAGTATGATCAAACATACACACGCTGAACGGTGGTGTGAGTTGCGCCAAAGAGTACAATAACTATAACAGGGAGACGGGAAGCCCTAGATGTGCTAGAGGCTGTTTACATTGCCATGATGTCTTTTTTTCAGGATATTTATAGGCTTTTTACGTTGTCTGATGATTGGTTTTTGCCATGAAACTCTGAGTTACAACAAAAAACAGCCCTATATACTTCCTTTTGTGTACCTCTTGCGTAGGCTTTTTACGCATGGATACATATACAGTCAACTTGGCTAATAACGACTGCGGATATAACGACAATTCGCGAATAACGGCGTAATCTCCATGCCCAGAGCAAAGTCCCGTCTAACTGTAATACATATAATGAGACTTCGGGTATAAGGCCACTTCACGAATAAGGACACTTTTTTGATGTCCCACCGAGTGTCGTTATACGCAAAGTTGACTGTATGCTTCATCATGTAACAGGAGTTGGACGTTATTCTGGTCAGAAAGCATGTTTTCTGCTCACGGTGTTAAGCAAAAATACAAGACAATGATTCATATGTGTATAATGTACGTTGCATCTGATTCAATCCGCCTGTCTCTGGGTTTTCCCCATTACAATCTTGCTTCTCTTGCAGGCGCAGCGGCCAAGCCAACGGGTAAAACACCAAGCAATATATCTACGGTCGGCGTGTCACTGGGAGCATGGCAGTACGCGCCACCAACCGGTTTATTCAGCTCCAAGGTAGCGGAGGAGATCACGTTTATGACCTGGGACTTTGGCGGACAGGTATTAACTCGTTTACAGGCTGTCCTGATTCTTATTTCACGAATACGCCGCAAGGCTGCTTTGATATCGTTGGCTGGGTTGTGGTGATTTATGAACTATTCCATCGATCGTTTCTGTGGGTTTTGGGGGGGGGGGGGGGGCATGAAGGATGCATCCTGTGTGCTGTGATTGCTGAAATGCCATGTTGTCGTCTAATGTTTGCATGTGCTTGAAACTCGTAGCAGGAGCAGTTTTGCAGGCCCCTACTCAGTAGTTGTCACGTTTGTCCTTGGCTCAGTACCATTGTCTTTAATTATTATTTACGAGTTGGGTATATGTGAACATAGTATAGAATATAAAAATAAAAAAGGCGCTCAGTGTCCTGTTCCTATTTCCCGATTCTGCAGACAGTAGCCTGTTTTGTCCGATGTCCGATGTGGCCTTGGCAGTACAAGCACAAGCGGAATAAGAACTGAACGGCCAGTTATGGTGTTATTTTGCGGGCTAAACAATCTATTGGCTATTCCGTTTTAGTGACGTTATGTCAGTTGACACCATCCCTGTCGACGTATTATTATCATAACTTATATGTGCATCAATCATGTTGTTGAATGGACTCGGATGGAGAGCCAAGGATTAATTTATAGAAAAGAAAAAGGACTAAGGAACTACAAGTACAAGTTACACTATAATGTCCACTAACACCACCAGTTACTAAACAATCAGCTCATGCGATAACATTGCTCGACACTGACCGACGGTACTGACGTTCTACAACTAACTGGCTAACAGCTCTAGCACATCTTCGACATTAAAGCGTAACTTGTAGTTCCTTGGTCCTTTTTCTTTTTTTATAAAATCATGTTGTTGTTGTTTTATATGCTGATATGGAGATCCCCTCGACAGGCCTTCCAGCCTCTGGGGAATCCAGAAATAAATAAATTACAAAAATTACTGATTTCCTGCATGCCTGTGTGTCGTTGGTTGCATATCTGTGTGATATTATACCCTTGCACCCGTGCAGAAAGAGTACTATGCCACGCATCAGTATTTCCTGTCCAAACGCGCCGTCTATCTGCTGCTCTGGCGCAGTACGGAGCTCAGCGACGGCATCAAGCAACTGCACAGCTGGCTGGTCAATATCCAGGTAAGGCGAGTTCCCCACTTCTTTTCCTCATGAGCAGATAACCCCCTAGGCCATTGTTGATGGGTGCTATGTTCTCTGCTTTCTACATAATTATATGTCAGAGGCGTCACACATGGTCGTACCAGTTTTCTTCCAGAATGTTCCGCCCAGAGAGCCTGTAGAGCGCTAAAACGTGCCCCGCTGGCCGAAAAATACATCACGAAGGAACATCCGTCCCCCATGTTTGTTGTATACTTTTTTTGTGAAGTGGGAATCAAAACAGGCCTAAACCTAATAGGAGTGGACCGCCCCTCCCCCCCCCCCCCTCCCCCGGGCAATGAAAATGTTAACGATGGTATATCAGGGACGTCACAGGGCAGCGCAGAGGGGTACGAGCGGGTGTCCTGGTGTCCCCAGGAAAAAAAACGGGTTTTCGGCCAACAGGGCGCGTTTCAGAGCTCTTTTATTCCTATTTTTTGTTGGATGAATTGGGCGGACCATCCTGGCCGAAAAGTGGTACGACCATGGCTGTACTGGTTGTGCCGTGTATGACAACATCCCTGTTTGTTTTCATCTTGAATGTCAGGCGCGGGCCCCGAATGCAGCCGTCGTCATAGTCGGCACTATGCAATGGGGAGAGAGTTCCGCCGGGGGGGGGGGGGGGCACCAAGCTTGGCAATGCGCATGACAGTGCTGTTGCTCTCATTGTTTCACCTGGCTGTATCAGGTTTTAGCAGCCGCAATAGGCCCACTGGGGAATGAAAATCTAAAGGATGGTGGTGTGTTTTCATGTTAAACTCCAGGCACGGGCCCCGGATGCAGCTGTCATCATAGTCGGCACACACTACGACCGCCTGCAGGGCAGCCAGCGCAAGTGGCGCTACCTGGACGAGCTGCGCAAGGAGATCACGGAGCGCTACGGACTGTACGACGGCACGCCGAGGAGTACGCGAGTAGGGTACCCGCGTATCTACTCCATTCACTTTGTCAACGCGCTGGCGGACGACGACAGCATGAAGCAGCTCAGAAAGAACATCTACGGTGTGGCATCGAAACTGGAGGTCGGCGGAGGTTAGTCATGTGTTGTGAAGTCTGTGTGTAGATGTTGTCAAGTCCGTGTGTCGACATGAATACCTGATCACTCGGTGTTCCCCTGCTTGTTTTAATTTTTTTTCATTAAATGTAAGAGAAAATTATCTTTCTCTTTATGGATACAATGACACTGAGAAAAGGACACACTTCAGGCTCTTCAGCATCATTTTGATAGCTTTCACTAGTATACGTTCAAGCCTTATCGTCGAGTGAAATACAGGCAAAATCAAATGAACAAGAACAATGCATGATTCATGGATACACATACAGTTGCATGTAAGCTGTCCGCCGCCGTCGGAACCTGACATTGTTGGATGAATGAAGGACTGAATATACAATGAATGAGCTGTCCGTGCGCTGTTGGATGATGGATGTGCCGGATGACTGAATGCCGAACAAGGGGTACAGTGGTCCCTCTATAATCCGGCACCATTTGTGCCACGAAAATCTGCTGGATTAGGGAGGGTGCTGGATTAACAAATCTGATTTACTGCTGCAATGTGCATGAAGAGGACATTTTGGCTACTGAAAAAATTGTGCTGGTTTATCGAGGGTGCTGGATTATAAAGTGCCGGATTAGAGAGGGACAACTGTATAAGACTATAATTATTTATAACGACATTATGGAACTAGGTTCGGTCTGGTCCCATAGCTCAAATGGTTAGAGCATTGCTCATGACAAGCAAGGTCCCGGGTTCAGGTCCTTGTTGGTCTGGCATTTTTTTCTCTTTTAGTAGTTCACTTCCCCAACTACTGATCCTTTGAAATATGGAACTAGTCAACGGATTCTTCTTTCTGGAAATGTGTGTGTGTGTGGGGGGGGGGGGGGGGTGCAAGAATATTAAGAGTAAAATAGTGTGTGCAGAGCTTGCCGCCAGGACAAGGAATCAATATCCCTTGGCCGAATCTGTAGGTTGCGATGCAGTTTAGAGTGACTGTGTTTGAACCCCTACTAATCGCCCCAAGTATGGTTTTCTCGGGAAATTCCCAAGCTCAGTAGCTTACCTCCAGCTGCCCTCTGTTTGTCTTTGGTGTTGTCTCGCTATCTCTTAGACCCGAAGTTGCGTGGCGTGCATCGCGGCCACCGTGCATCCGTTCTCGACGACAAAGTACCCAGCAGCTACTTGAACCTCGGCAAGGGCATCCGCGAGACTGCCCTGCGTCTCAAGCACTGCGGCAAGATGCCCTGGATGTCTGGCAAGGAGTTCAGGTAACGTTTTCATACAGTACTGTCGAGTGCCGAAGAACTGGCGGGGGGGGGGGGGGGGCAGCCTCGTAACCTGGACCGTTCAAATTTTCATGTACAGCAGTCTATGCGCAGTAGAGTCGCCTTGTATGTCGCTATGCTGTGCTTGGTGAAATTCTAGCCTGTCTGTTCTTTGACACTACGTTCTCTTTGGCAGCCGCCAGTACAGAAGTATATGATGCACGGAATACAATATAACCTATCTGGGGTGATCATTTAAGGGATCGTTTAAATGTGGTCCCCCTATGCAGGTGGTCTTCGTATCCAGGGGCGTTTGACTGGAAATAACATCCATCAGTCCTAGTTGTGGTGGACTTCTGAGGCAGGCGGTTGCTTTGTCAGAGAAGTCGCTTTGCCAGGTTTTACTGTATTCTTGCACTTGAGCTGGATCAAGGATGAGTTTAAACAATATCGTTTTAACATTAGGCAAGCCGGAGAGCTTAGTACTCCTGGGTGCACAATGGGAGTGAACCACAATTTGTCCAGAGCTTGGCGCTCCTGGGCGTGCAATGGGAGGGAGTGAACCTCAATTCGTTCTACCTGTGTGGTTTCTACAGGGAGATGTTTCTCGATGTTGACCAGGGAGATTTCGACGATAAAGAGGAGTTAGCTGCCGCGGTCAACTTTCTCCATGACAACGGTGAGTGAGAGTGATAGCGGTTATAGCGCCTCCGGTGCGTGCAATATGCTTCCCCTTTCGGTACAGGAGGGTGATTTTCACTATCTTTCCTGATGTGCCGATGCTGATACAGAGAAACCTGTCTAAGGCGACCGCTCAAGGGACCAAGTTCGAAACGTGGTCTTTGTTACCAGGTGGTCTCCTTATCCAGGGTCATTTGACTGGAAATGGTATCCCTCGGTCCTGGTTACAGTTCAGGAATGAATTTACTGTAATTTTTTGAGAGTACAGTCATGCACCTACACAGTACACTGCACTCTATGGATGTTACTTGACGGAGCAAGCTAGGCATGCTAGGCATAGATAGTCTGTATGTATCGCAGTTTTCTCCCAGTCACAGTGATTTTTGAGTAGCAGTAGATCGATTTTGCATATCGATTTTGGCGCGCATGAGCAGTGCTGAAACCGAGACCCTTGGTCGGTTTAGCTGCTCTTGCCCCGCCTCCACTGCTTCGGCTGCCATCCCTACGTGTTTCTCTGTGCGTTTTTGCCGGCGTTTGCACCATGATGGTTTGTGGCTATTTTGTAAAAAAAAAACAGCAAACTGCGATGCGATAGCTGTGATAGCGGATAAATTCATCCCTGAAGTTGCCTTCTGTGACAGGTGGTCGCCTTAACCACCTTAGCCAAGTGGTCGCATTGACATTTTTACTGTATGTCTGCTGCTGTGTTCTACTCCCAGGTGTGATGTTGCACTATGACGACCCGTCCCTGAACGACTTCTACTTCCTGGACCCGCAGTGGCTGTGCGACATGCTGGCTCATGTTGTGACCGTGGATGCCGTTCACACCTTTGTCAAGAACGGTGCGTGGACTGGAATTATCGTAAAGGGCTTGTATACCCGCTCGCTGTTTGCATTCGGATATGCAAACAGCCATGCGTAACATTTGGCATTTGTTGTCCTTACTGGGTGCAATTTGCGTGGAGTGTGTTCTGAAGGTGATGATATTTCAGAGGATATTGTTTGCCACCTCTTTAGGAGCTGCATCTGTGCCTCGAGGGTGGTGGCAGTCCTACGGATGCGGACAACTGGATGTAACCGAGTCTCACACGAACTGTGAATTGTTTTTAGGTGTGCCATTCGCTTTTCAATTAAAATGTAATGGGTTTTACATGCGCACACTTCGTCATGCCCCCCCCCCTTCTCCCCCTCTCCCCTTCTCCCCCTCTCTCCCTCCCTTCCCTTCCCTTCTCTTTAGGCATTTTGCAAGTCAAGAACTACGGGCAGATCTTCAAGTCGAACAGCTTTCCCAACGACCACATCGGTCAGTATGAGAAGCTGCTTGCCAAGTTTGAGGTGGCACTGCGCATCAACGATGACGAGCTTCTTGTTCCTTCACTACTGCCCAAGAAGAAGTCTGACAGCTGTCTTGATGTGGACATGAATAAGGTTAGGATCCCGCTGTGTTTGTTAGAAATATTTCTTCTCACGACGGCCGAAGTGCGGGTAACGTCGGGGTCCGGATAACCGAGGTATGACTGTATATGGATATGCCTGTGTGTACATGCAGGCTGCTCTCTATCATCGCTACGTCACGATGCCGTATGTGCCGAGCGGCTTCTGGGCGCGCCTCATCTCGCGAATTCTATCAGACAAGGACATCGCCGACATCAAAGACCGGATTTGTCGCCTGAGATTCAGTTAGTGCTCTCGCAGGACCGGCTGACATGTGTACAAAGAGTCTTGTGATGATTTGCCTCTACAATGCATTTCAGAAGTATACATACCATTGTTTGATATCCATTCAGGTGCCCATGGAAGTCGGACAGAAAGAAGTGCAAGGTTGTATAGTGCAAGCTTGTATAGTGGGAGGTATGCATCTAAGATGGCTGTCACCTTTTTGCGGGGCAAGTCACCCCATACTTGGCAGATACAACCCGTTATAGTACATTTATGAGTATGACCTTACAAAGTTCATGACCTTTTATGCAGAGTTGGTATCAAGGTGTGTATGGTTGTGGCAGACTTGCCCCGCAAAACCAAATGGCGGGGAATAGATGTATATGTCCCAATATATCGCCGCTTGTGCATGACGTCTTCCTACAGCATCCGACAGCCCGCTACCTGCCGAGCTGGAGTGGAGCTATTGGTCATCGGGAGTCCAGCTACAGTGCGCTGGCAGCCTGCTGCTGCTGCACATATCCGAATGCGGCAACGTACAGGTACTGCCGGAGCTGTCCGATCCCCGGACGACGGGCAACTCCTGTTTCTACGTCGACGGCCGTGCAGCCGTAGTCGATGACAAGAATAGGAAGGTTGGTCTATTGGCAGTGACACACAATATGATATGTGCAACAGATAGTCTAAAACTAGCACTGTAAAAGCCTGATATAATTATAACGAAGAAAAGCGGACTACAAGTTACGCTATAATACAGTCGTCCCTCTCTAATCCGGCACTTTATAATCCAGCACCCTCGATAAACCAGCACAATTTTCAGTAGCCAAAATGTCCTCTTCATGTACATTGCAGCAGTAAATCAGATTTGTTAATCCAGCACCCTCCCTAATCCAGCAGATTTTCGTGGCACAAATGGTGCCGGATTATAGAGGGACCACTGTATCCACTAACACCACTGCAGTTACATTACAATCGGCTCATGTGGTTGCGCGCACCTTCTCCTCCTTATGTCATTTCTATCACTTAGAACCTTCCAGGTTGGAAGGCTGTTGGAGTGCGCATCCGAGGTGTGCTAGAGCTGATTGCCAGTTAGGTGTAGAACGTCAGTACCGTTGGTCAGTGTCATGCAATGTTATCGCATGAGCTGATTGTAAAGTAACTAGTGGTGTTAGTGGATAAATTATAGCATAATTTGTAGCTCTTTGGTCCTCTTTTCTTCTTATAAATTAATCCTTGGCTCGCCACCCGAGTCTAAATTTCACGAATTAACGAAGAGAAATCTGTCGTTAAAATAGAAAACGTCAGACAGAAATATTGTTGCTATTGAACGTTGAGAGTGAGTGGGAATCGTTATCTTTGATACGCGTATTAAGCTGGTCAATTTTAAGAAATCGTTATAATATGCGCCTCGTTAGAATAATGGATTTTACAGTACTCCAATGAGGCTTATACTCCAGGCCTGCCAGCACACTCTTCTTGTTACCATGGCTTACGAAGCAGTTGAGCTTCATATAATGATAACTGTCGAATGAATTTGTTCCACCTCCACCACATGCGCTATCTGGCCGACCTCGCTCACAGCAGTAACATGACTCCAAGTTGTAGATATTAGCAAATCGAATTTCCTCCGTACAGCACTGTCTCCACCATTAAGATCTCACCTCATCATCCCAAGCACAATAGTACTGTTCAGCCTTTAAAACGATATTTTTCTGTCTGTGATGTATGTTGTACGCTATGTGTGTCCGCAGCTTCAGTACTTCTGGAGGGACAGCCAGTGGGTCCTTCTAGACTGTGATCACTCAGTGCAGGTAGCAGTGCTAAGAGCACAGCATGAAGGTGAGGATGCCTGCCTGCCCGTATACATGCGCAGTTCAACTCATTTCCCTGCCATATTAATATGTTCGCCACCCTGGCGCACTTCAACACACTTTGCATGTGTAAAACACCGCCTCTCTCTCTCTCTCTCTCTCTCTCTCTCTCTCTCTCTCTCTCTCTCTCTCTCTTCTCACTCTCTCTCTCTCTTTCTCTTTCTCTCTCTCTCTCTCTCTCTCTCTCTCTCTCTCTCTCTCTCTCTCTCTCTCTCTCTCTCTCTCTCTCTCTCTCTCTCTCTCTGTCTCTCTCTCTCACACACACACACACACACACACACACACACACACACACACACACACGCACGCACGCACGCACACACACACACACACACACACACACACACACTCTCTCTCTCTCTCTCTCTCTCTCTCTATCTATCTACACTACAAAGTGTTAGTAAGTCAAGCTAGTCAGGCATAGAGACGGACAGCTGGACTGTATGACCAGCTGCAGTGAGCACAAACTCCACCATGGCGACAATGTAGCCGACATCATGGCACTTGACACACAGAGACATAGCTCAAATGATTCATGCGCCGTGACAACGTTTATTATACTCTCTTATCTGTACAATGTACTTTCACCACTTGGTTGGTGTGATCTACTCACCTCCCACCACTTTAGGAGCTGCATCTGCGCCTTTGATCCTCGGGGATGGTGATGTTCCTACGCATGCGGAAAACTCGGCCTGCAGCCGAGTCGCGAGCGAACCATGAATTATTTTATTAATTTGTTTTATCTGTACTGGGCATGCTGTGCGCTGTGTCTATAGATGCGGGTACACTGTGCAAGGAGACTGGCCATAGCCTGGCTTCACTGTGCGCACTGCTCATGTCCAAGACCATCAGTCACATCGATACGCTGGTGGAGGATTGGTTCTCCGGCGTCATTAGCCAGTCCATGAAGCTGGTTCCGTGTCACCAGGTGAGAACCGTGTATACGCACTCTTATCATGCCACTCATATCTCTGCCACTCGCATCTCTACCACTGGTATCATGCACTCGTATCTCTACCACTCGTATCTCTATCACTTTGTTCTCCGGCGTCATCAGCCAGTCGATGAAGCTGGTTTCGTGCCACCAAGTGAGAACCTTGTACACACACTCGTATCATGCACTCGTATCTCTACCACTCGCATAAAGGAAAAGATTAAAAGAAGAAAAAAAGAGTAGGGTTTAAGACAGCATATTCATGGTCAAATGTGTCCGTCACCTTGCCAGCAATGCTGTGTATAAGCTGGACCGAGTCCTGGTGATGACAGTAATTTAGTTTTCTTCAAACTTTTCCAGTTTGTAGCTAACTTTCCCACCAATTAAAGAATCCAATGCTCTCTGCTCTGTTGTGCAATGCAGTGCGTCTGCGAAGCTCCGGACAGCGATGAGCCTGAGGTACTCCAGCTTCGCCGACTCAGGACCAATAACGGCCAGGTTGGCATTGCCAGCTGTCTGTTCCACTGGGACGAGCTGGTATTTGCAACGCGTAACAATGATGGTGGTGCTGGTGCTGGTGCTGCTGCTGGTGCTGCTACTGGTGGCGATGTACACTCACAAGACAAAGCACTGCATGTCATGTGTCTGCGTCACGGACCACAGCTCCTGGAGGTGATGTCGCCGGACGTGGTGGGTTGTGCGCACATGCCGCAGGCCATTAGGGGCTTTCCATAATAAATTATCGATCTATTACACGAAAAGAAAAAGTTTCGTTTATGGGTGGGCCGGTCAAGGAGAGTTTCGTTTTGAAAAGTATTGATATGTGAGATATCTTTGCATTCTAGCTCTCAAGTCAATCTAGTTTTCGTTCAGTGGGGTGGGTGCTAAGCTAAACATTTCGTTTCGTGAAAAATATCGATAATGCCGGATGGCCCCTTATCGTGTGACGTGTTTCGTGTTGCATAATTATCATTGTCGTGTGACATTTAATGTTTGCGTGCCATGACAAGGACTGTACAGTACATGGCATTTGAACAGTGGAGCCAAAAAGGCCATCATATCGCATGGTCCAGTGACCCACTCCCCTCCCCCCCCCCAGTACGGACTGGACTTGGATTCAGCCATGTGTGTAATGATCATGTCGACCCAGTCTAGTTTGTAAACTTTTTGACATGAAGCTAACAGCCACTGGTGTGTCACAATCCTTATTAGCCATGCCTTCTTTATCCACTGACGATGTTGTTCAGAACAACGAAACGTCTGGAAAAGTATCGTAAATCCTCTTTGTTAGTCATATATACCACTCTTGGTCTAAAAAGGAAAATACATTTCTTGATATGCATGTGTATTCGTGTTACTGACTTCAGGTGTTTGGAGATCTGCCGCCGTGCAAGATCATAGCACCGAAGAACCTGCGCAAGAGAGACCGGCTTGGCGCTGGCGCGTTTGGTGCCGTGTATCGCGGTACACTACGAACGGACGAGGTGAGAAGAATCCCTGTGTGCATGACCGTGGGCCTGCAGTAAAACCTGTCAAGGCAACCACTCTGATAAAGCAACCACCTGCTCCAGAGGACCGCTACAACTACTGTCGTGGACATGGCAATCCGGTTGCACGTCTAGCGGCCCCAGGTCACTGGCCATGCAGCCGTGGATAAGCGGTACTCACATGCATGGCTTATGCGCTGCAGCGCGCTGGTCGCATCGGGTTCGACATATGCACTGCACGCAGCGTTCTGTACGCGAGGTCGCCGGCCCCCGGTCTATCGACTGGATTTCCATGTCCGCTACAGTAGGACCAAGGGACACTATTTCCAGTCCATTGACCCTGGATAAGGAGACCACCTGGTACCAGAGACCACATTTTAAAGGTCCCTTGAGCGGTCGTCTTACGCAGGTTTCACTGTGTGGGCTTTCGTGCGATCTGAAAGTAGAAAGCAACATTGCATAGCCCTCTCACCTCTTACAGAGTGCGTATATGCCGTGTCCTTGGTCACCTCTTGCGTGTACGTCGCCAGTGGTGAAGGGATTAATGGTCAATGTCCGCAACGGCCAAACATCTCCGGGCAGGGCCTAATTTCTGATATCGCTCAAAGTTGGCTGGGTGGACTTCATTGACCGCCTATGGCAGTTTGACCCAGACGCTGTTCCTAGGATGTTGGGTAAAGTCGAAAATGAAACTGAAATGCAAAGTGAAAGAAGGTACACGAATGAGGGGTCACAGCTGTTCACCACGAAACGATGTACCCCAACGAACTGTTCCTGCACACCGATCCAAGTTGCCATGTAATCCCTACATCCCCTATGTTTTGTCCTTTTCCTCGTTTCTTTTTGTTCTCCACCTGTTTTCCAGTAGGGCTGTGTCAATAGTAAAAAAAAAAAATGTCCAGCCATCAAATCGGCAACATGGGACTTGCTGGATGCCTCTAGCCAATCAAAATTCAGGCAGTCCGATGGCTATCCTTGCAAAGGCCAACGTCAAGGATCAGTTCCATCGGGCATGCCCTCAAGTCTTTTCTTGTGCTTCCTCTGTGTTGACAGGCAGGCATAGTGTGATGGTCTAAGACCATGATTGAGAAACAGATGGTACCAGGTTCAAGTCCTGCTTGGAAGCGGAAGGATTTTTTCTAGCCATGCTGCGACCCACAGTTAATTGGGAACTCGTGACCTGGCACGAAGGAAACACGGACGCAGTGAATGGGATTTTCGGTCTTTGACCATTTTGTGGTGGGTCTGATCTACTCACCTCCCACAGCTTTAGGAGCTGCACCTGCCCCTTGATCCAAGAGGGCGGTGGCGTTCCTACGGATGCGGAAAACTCGGCTTCTAGCCGAGCTGCCCCTTGATCCAAGAGCGCGGTGGCGTTCCTACGGATGCGGAAAACTCAGCTTCTAGCCGAGCTGCCACTTGATCCAAGAGGGTGGTGGCGTTCCTACGGATGCGGAAAACCCGGCTTCTAGCCGAGCTGCCCCTTGATCCAAGAGCGCGGTGGCGTTCCTACGGATGCGGAAAACTCGGCTTCTAGCCGAGTCTCGCGCGAAGCGTGAATTTTTTCTTTCCTTTGTGTTGACTACAGACTCCAGATAGTCCAGCGGTGGATGTTGCCATCAAGTCACTCATGTCGGATACTAGCGATGATGAGCTGCTGAAGTCTAAAGCCGGGGATCTCCGGCAAACAGGCAAGTCTTCGATAGTGGAAGAAGAGCTGAATGTGACACTTTGCTTTTATACATCAAACTTCAACTAATGGTTATTTTTAATAACAGCTATGGCATACAGAACACCTTGGAGGCAAGAGGGAGAAGGATCCAGAGAAACTAATTGGCATAGCAGTATGTTGCTGATGCTGCTGCTGGTGGTGCTGTTGCCGCTGTTTCTTTTGCTGCTGCTGCTAGCTTCTGTGCTTCGTATGCTGAATTCTTTCCCTCCGATCAAGAATCCCATTCTCCTGTTTGTTTGCTTGCAGACGGGGAGCAGCAGGCGGCGGCGGCCAAGAAGAACGCCAAGATGCTGGACCCGTCGCAGATCGCGCAGGCCTACACGAACACGCGCAAGGAGCTGGCCATCATGTGTTCGCTGCTGCATCCGCACGTGGTGCCCTTCTACGGCGTGTGCCTGCGACCGCTCTGCTTCGTGCTGCAGCTGGCCAGGGGAGAGCTGAGCGGCGTGCTCAAGAACTACCGCGAGGCCAGCCGTATGCTGAGCTTCTCCAGCGCCTGGGCATCTGCACTGCAGGTAAACAACCGCCCTGTCAAAAGCAACACTTACGGAATGAAACATTGGGAGGGGGAGGGGAGGGAAGTACTGTCAAATATGTTATTTTCGGCGTAACTTTAATTTCCATGATTTCGGTAGAGAAGACAGGCGCCTAAATTTAAATTACACCCAAAAGGCACTAGAGCATGCACTGTATGTGAAGGGAAAGCTGGTCACCTAATTTTACATTACACCTGAAACCCGGCAGGCCCCTGGCACCGAAATTTCGAAATTTTCAATGCACCTAAAATAACATGTTTTACAGTATTAGCCAGCCATGCCCCTGTATACCACGTGGGTATGAGAAGTCTGGTGCTGCAGGTCTACCGTCGATAGTAGACAACACAGGTGGGTTTGTCCTATAATGAATATTATCTACTACCGGGCCTTACATACATTTGTATGACTATAAAACACGTTTCATCTGGGGATTTTGAATTATTGTCTATTTAAGTCGTCGGCGGAATAGCGCGAGCTCCGGTGTGGGAGCATACCCATTTCTAAACAAAATCATCGCCGAAGTCGCAACCTCTATTTCGTATTTAAATGAAGTCAAGTTTATTCTATGGATACATGGCTGTGTGTATTCTTGCATGTATGCTTGCGTGTGTGTTACAGATTGCGTCTGGCCTGGAGTATCTGCACAGCATTGATATCG
The DNA here is from genome assembly GCF_964019385.1 of Sycon ciliatum. Taxonomy (NCBI): domain Eukaryota; kingdom Metazoa; phylum Porifera; class Calcarea; order Leucosolenida; family Sycettidae; genus Sycon; species Sycon ciliatum. Next base: position 26,109,047 of record NC_088655.1, on the reverse strand, counting down.
TGTACTGTGATTTGAAAGCAGAGAATGTGCTGGTGTTCGAGCACCCTACACCTCTGAACGATGAACAGGGCACGTTTAGACCCGTACTCCGTGCTCTTCAGCCGGGCAAGAGTGCCGACTGGTATAGGAACGACGTTGCCAAGCAACAGCTGAGCGCCGAAAGCGTGGCTGTGTGTGGTGTTCGAGTCAAGGTATGCTTTCGGTCTATCATTCGTAATTTTTTCTTTGTTTGCAGCTGCAGCTGTCTGACAGAATCCTCCTTTTGTAAACATTAATTTATCTTTGCTACCATCGTCTGCATGTTGTAGGAATTTACTTCTGTAAGAGCAGAAATTTTTGGTGGTGTTTTTTTGGGTAACTTTGGTGCCGACAATTTTTACCTAAAGTAGAACGCAACAAAATGTCGGTACTAGTACTAGTACACTTACCTGGAAAACGGATTGTAAGAGCTTGTCACTCAGGGTTTATGAGCGCAGGGATATGCACTATTATCCTTATATTACTAAAATGCCTGGTTGGTGGTGCCTACTTCTCCTCTCCAGATTGCCGATTTCGGAATCAGTCGTTCTACGACGTACGACGGTGCCCGTGGCTTTTGCGGCACGTTTGGTTACATGGCTCCGGAGATACTGCAGTATCGCGGTAGAGAGACGTACACAGACAAGGTCAGTATACAAAGCTGCTCACCCTCTATCAGAATACAATCATGTATGTACCAGTGCTTTGCATTGGGTACGAGTGTACCCCCCCCCCCCCCCGTACGAGTGTACCCCCCCCCCCCCCCCCCATCCCCCTTCAGATACCAATACAATCATAGGCAAATGGACATCACAGCCAAAGTGGCCGTGTGCTAAGGTGTTCGCCGAAATCTCTGTGCAGCAATAGGTACGGGTGTATGTACCCCCCCCCCCCCCCCCCCCCAGATACCAATATCAGTGCAAATGGGGAACGTACAGACGAACACGAGGGTGCTAAGGTGTTCACCAAATTCTCTGCCCGGCATTGTGTGTAAGTGTATGTACCCCGCCACCACCCATTCCCTCCCCAGATACCACTATCTAGGCAAATGAACATACACAGACAAAAAGTTTCAGTGTGCTAAGGTGCTCACTAAATTCTCTGCCCAGCATTGCGTAAGCGTGTTGTAACCCCCCTCCCCTCTACTATTGTGGCGACGAGCATTTTTTCTTCTTCTAATTGTCCGCAAACTCCAACGCAGCCACTTACACATTTAAACTTCACTTCTCAACTCCAAAAACGGTCTCTTCACTGCCATTCAAACCAAAAATATAATTAAAATTAACATTACACCAAATTTTCGGGCCTGGCCGATCATCAGGGTAATGAATGACAAAGAAAATATCCATTGCATAGAGTCTTATTGAACTACATGTATGAAGACAACAACTACTGACGAGCATTTGTTTCAATTTGCACATGCACTGTGTGGATAACATTGTGTGCGTCTTCGTTCTGATCGCAGGTTGATATCTTCAGCTATGCCATGGTCTTGTACGAGCTCATCACATTGCATGGACCGATGATAAACGCAAGTGAAGCGGAGATCAAACGGAGCTATCATTATGGGATCCGTCCCAAGCTGAACCGAAAGGTAACTGGCCCGCCGGTGCCTTGGTGTGTGCACTTAGAAGCATTGCAGTGTGAAATATGTCCTTTTTTTGTCTTGCTTGGGATCCAGCTGAGATCCAGACTGCTATTTCAGTATTTGGGGGAGAAATGTGATGAGATGTGAATGCCTGTGTGTGAGGGGAGGGGGGAGGTAACCTGAACTAATCCAGCGGCTCAAAAAGCAAATATGCACCGTCACCACCAACACCGCCGCCGTCACCACCATCACCAAGGCACGGTTGGTGCAACCACCCACCATACACATACACACACACACACACACACATATGCATGCATGTACGCACACACGCGCACACGCATGCACACACACACACACACACACACACACACACACACACACACACACACACACACACACACACACGCGCGTGCGCGCACACACACACATATCAACCACATTGTTGCGGAGTCTAAAAGGCATCACCGTGCCTGTTGTGTGTTCTGCGGGGTTGTTTGCCACACTGCACCACAGCACCTGCAGTCTTCCATCATGCTGCGTGAACTCATGCACTGGAGCTGGCAACAGCTACCGGAGAACCGTCCCAGCGCAAGCCAGGTCATCACAGCACTGACCGACCCCCCGCACGCCCGTCTTCTGCACGGGTTCGTGCTGACCGATGCGTTGCCGTTCACGGCATGCACGTCTCGCCAAGCCACCGCCGGTAAGTGAGAGATAGGCGTATGTGAGCAGGAGTGGCAGCGTTTGCAGATGAATGCGTCTCCCATTCCTATTTTTCATTTTTGGCCGATCATCTGCTTTTTTTTGTTGCTTTAGGCCAGTGTTACGATTGTACGTTACTTTAGGGAAGACTTGCTGTGTTGATAGTCTACCAACAGTTTCTTTAGAACAGGTACCCAGAACCCTATCACCTCGAAAATATTTACTCTGTCCCTTGTGTGGATGTGCAGGACCAGCTCTCCTTCGTTCTCCACCACCGGAATTGGCGACTTCACACTTGTCAACCTTGCTGGAAGACGACTCCAAAGCGGACAGTCAGCCAGCGAGGAACAGCACTGGGACTGGTGATCAAGCCGATGTGCACCACCGCTCCACCTGTAAGACTTCTGTAGGCTTGTGTGGTGAGTGCGTGTGTTGGCATGTCTGTATGGGTGTGAGTGTCCGCAAAAGCAAAAAAAAACAAAACAAAAAACAAAAGCAGTAAAACAGCCGTTCATGTTCCGCCGGACTTGCAGTGCCTCATGCCATGTCCTGAAGCCAGCACTACTTCAAATCGCCCCGTTTGGGGACACATAGCCAATCGTGGCAGAGGGTGAAGAAAGGAAGGAAGGAGTGTCTTTATGTAGTTCTGTATGTGTGTGAGTATGTATTTGTTTGCCTGTCTGGGTGTAAGTGCACATAATATTATGTATGTATGTACATACTGTTGTGAATTCCAGCAGAAATCCAAGAGAGCTCGATACCGGGAAGGCAGAGCCGTGACACACTAGTCAGAACAACAGATGGCTTGATCAGTCACAACTTAAAGTTTCATGCCATCTCAGGCACTCCCCTGATGAGTGCCTGAGATGGCATGAAACTTTAAGTTGTGACTGATCAAGCCATCTGTTGTTCTGACTAGTGTGTATGTATGTATGTTTGTATGTATGTATGTATGTATGTATGTATGTATGTATGTATGTATGTATGTATGTATGTATGTATTTATGTATGTATGTATGTATGTATGTATGTATGTATGTATGTATGTATGTATGTATGTATGCCATGCATATGTGAGCAAATAGGGTGCTCCACTGCCCCCCCCCCCCCCCCCCCCGCAGAGCGCTCAATGCCCGTATAAGGCCGGCATTTCCACGCAGTAGAGATAGAGAGAGAAAGCTGTGTTGCAAGTTTTTTACGTTTTAAACCTGATGATGCAGCTCTGCTCCTGCAACCATTGAGCACTCTATCTAACCGGTTGACTCTGCTCTCGGTACCGCATCCATGCATGTATGGATACGGTGAAGCCTGTCTAAGACAACTGCTCAAGGGACCTTCAAAACGTGGTCTCTGTTACCAGGTGGTCTCCTTATCCAGGGTCGTTTGACTGGAAGTAGCATTCCTTGATCCTGCTTTCAGTGGTCTTCTGGGACAGGTGGTCGCCTTGTCCGAGTGGTCGCCTTGACAGGTTTTAGTGTACTTGGATGCATACATGGGCACCAGTCCTACATGTACTCGTAGTAGAACACGGTATGCCTTTCAGGACAGCTGTAGCATTCCCAAAAGGGCTTGAAAGTGATGACGCCAGAAGTCAAAATCTAACGACAGATAACGACCTTTGGATCCACTTGTGTCCACTTTTTGTATGGGTCCATACACGCTTGGATGGTTTTCCTTCGCAGCATAGTGACACATCCACCGGTAGGTGTGGGTCCATGACCGAAAGGGACTAGTCCAATCACTACCAGTGGATATGTCACTATGCTGCAAAGGAAAACCACCCAAACGTGTATTGACCCATACAAAAACTGGACCCAAGTGGATCCAAAGGTCGTTATTTTCCGTTAGATTTTGACTTCTGACGTCATCACTTTCAAGCCCTATAGACATGCAATGTACATCATGGCAGCGCTGTGATGTCATGGCTTTGCAGTCGCTCCACGACGTGCGCCAGTGAACACTAGTACATGACTGCATGGACCGTACCTGTCCCTGGTGCAGCTGTGTATAGATTAGTATTATGTGCTGTGTGTTGTACTAACTCATGTTCAGTGACGTTTGTTTGTGACGTATACAGCGAAGAGACCATGTTGAGTGTTTGAGTTGGCCTTGTGACCTCTAAAAGGTCCCTTTTGGCGTTGCGCTGCGCTCGAGGTTCGTACGCGGATGCGTGCATGCACTGTATTGCCATAAGAAGACACTGTATTGCCATAAGAAGACACTGTTGCTCTGAGTTATGTGTACAATGTACATGTATGAGAAGTGGGAGAGAATCGGAGAAGCCCGTTGTCCGGTCTTGCACCCGATGAAATTTGAGTTGAGGGACCCTAATTTATGTGCGGTTTGGTAATAGCACGTCTGACATGAGAGAAGTGTTCCCCGGCAGAGAAGTGTTCCCTTTCAACCTGTCTGCCTGACGATCAGCTTATGGATGTGACGTAACACAATACTTTTTCACGTACACTGCAGGCAAATCTGACATGACCTCATTATCGTCAGTGATGTGTTAGGCTAGGTGCAAGGCTGTGGCCAATGCAGTTTTCTGATGGTCACTGTGCACTGTCCATGTGCTAATGTGGTGAGAAGGTCCTAGGGGCTCAATTACCAGCTGAGTGAAGCATTCACGAATCCGGTTTCGGTACTAGAAAACCGAGTAATTGCGTGTACGTGGTGTGAGGAGCTCTCCATTGATGTTAGTATGGTTCAAGTGGGTCTCTTCGTTAAGAAGCTTATCAGCGTTGGGCTGGAGAGGAGTTGATGGCTGGTGCAAGTCATGCGGGGGACATTGAAAACTGTCTTCTGTCACGCCATGAACTGTTGTGGAGTGTTCCTGGCTGGTGCTGATTGAGAGAGTGTCTCTCGGGTTGTGTAGGGAACAGAATGATCTAAAAGTAAAGTTTGCACATCCGCTTTCCCACCGGCTTACGATTGTGTTGAGAAACACAACCAGCTTCTTAGAGACGTTTCGCTCTTGCCAGGCCACCACCATGCCTGTTTATACCAGGGTGGCAGGTGCAGCGCCATAAACGCCGAGGGTGAGGTGGTAAGGCTCACAATCAATGCCCGATACGGATGTGCGCGTGTCATATTACCCAGCAACACACTCCAATCACTGTGGGCAAAATAGAAGTAATACCCTGCTTATACCCTCCTGCTCTTCCCATCTTCCTCCTCGCGTCTGTTTCCTACCTCTCCGGTGCGTGGATCCTTGGCTCATGGTGAGACCATTGCGGCCCGAGGAGAGGGTGTTTTACTCAGTCACAGCAGCTCCACCCCCACCCCGTCGTGTTGCTCTGTAACTCCAGTGACACAAGAGCACAGCTTTGTGTTTGTGCTTGATTGATGGTGGAGAGGAACTGGGGAGATGGCCTTGCACAATCAAAGTCTATCAAACATAGAAGGAAAGGGTAGTTTGTCTACTGACAACTGCTCTATTTAGTTCTCAGTTAATAAAACCCTCTTTTCGTTTTATAATGCATGTATAGTGGAGTTGTGTGATGTCTTTAAATTTCTTAGTGAACTATCAAACATGTAAGGAAGGAAGGAAACAAGCACAGCTTTGCAGGGTTTTTCAGGGTCTTATCTGTAGCGCTTGTGCTGCCAACCCTCACAGCGTTTCCGCCAACATGTGCAAGACAACCGCTAGCGTAACGTTACACCGTAACTTACTTTTCCAAGGTCCAGAACTTGCCTCCTGGGAGAACTGAGCACAGCTTTGCAGGGTTCTCCTCGAGTCCTCGTAGTACCTCTACTATGAACGTACACAGGAGTGTTACCAACATGTGCAAGATATCTACTGCACTACTTCCGGGTGCTGAAGAACTGGGGCTTCAGAGTCGTAGCCTAAGCTGTTCCTATTTTCATGTTGAAATCTCAATAAGGCGGAGCCGCCGATAAGACGGGCAGCCAGTACCTGGCGAAATTCTTTCGTGGTTGTGCTTCGGTGCATCATTCTTTGGCGCCCGGCAACGGTAGTGTATATCGTAACTCCAAAACTCATCTCCATGAATATGGGTAATGCCATCATAGACTTTGAAGAGTAAGGTGCGAAATGCCTGATCAGAAATCCCAGTGGCCCCTGTGCTTTATGTGCTTGTGTAACTTCCTCCAACAACGAATCCATTCAACGTCTTATAGTAGAATAGACATGGCGTTGTAGGGAAGCTCTGTTTGTTTGGTTATTGTTCAAACACACCATTGGGTAGAACTCAAGCTGACTTCCCAGTAGGAGCTCTGTTTTTATTCACTGCGTCCTCAGTTCTGGCAGTGTGTGTGTGTGATGGACGGAGATCCTTGCAAATTGCCTACTTTGACTGCAGGGGGACATGACAATGCTTATTATTGTACAGCTATAGCAGGATGATGAATCAATCAATCAACAGTGACTGTGCATGTTAGTTATGTCATGCTGGAGCAAGTCTGCAAGGCTTATTGTCCATGCAGCAGGGCTTAGTGCGCATGCAGCGGGGCATCTTGACTGCCAGCTTGAGGCCTTGTGCAGTTTGACTTGTGCCAAGCACTTGGGTGCACGGGCCATAAGAGCCATTGTGTGGTTTGAATTGTGCCTAGCACTTGGGTATACGGGCCATATCTGCACAAGATCCACTGTATAGTTTGACGTGTGCTTAGCACTTGGGTGTACGGGCCATAACTGCACAAGAGCCATTGTGTATTGCCTGCCAGTAGGCACCAGCGGGTACCTGGCCAAAAGGAGACACTCCAGCCAATGGCTTCTTTGCAAGATGGATGACTCCGTGGGAATTTGGTCATTTTTTGGCCGGAAATGAAACTCCATGTTCGCATATTTTGGGCTAGAATGCTGCTTTCGTGTGTGCGTGTGTGTGTGTGTGCGTGAGTGCGTAGATCTACGTGAGTTTGCTGTTTTGGTCACCATTGATAACGTGGAAGCAAGTCCTGCTTGTTCATGACGCATGCATAGGCCGTGTACTGCCGGCCGGTGTGAGTCAAATTCTATGTTTACAAGCATGTGTGGCAGAAATGAGGCCGCGAGGGGGGGGGGGGGTATGCAAAGAGGACCTGGTCCTTATTTACTTGATGCGGCATCATGCATGCTGAAGAGGTGCATTACTTCATCCAGCGAAGTCTTGATGTTGTGTTCTGTTCATGGTGATCTTGCCTGTGGTGTCTCTCTCTCCATACAGGAGTGCAGCGTAGTGTGTTTGTCTGTGTTTGTGTGTACTCCATGTATGGAGAACAATCACTGTGGAATTCCAGAGTGTAGAACCGGAGCGATAAGCAGTTGGTGTAACGATGGGAAACATGTGTGTTTTGTGTCGTGAGTGGCTTACCATGTGCGGATGTGTGTGTGTGTGTATGTCATTGTGTCCACTCCAAAACTCCGCCTGAACATACATGGCGAAAGCATGTTAATGGTGATTTGTCTTGATGACAAACCAGCGCTGAAGAAGAGGAAGAAATGGTGTTGGCTGTTGGGACATCGAATAGGGACATGGAAAAAGTCAATAACATTCCATCATAGACAATGCTATAATTGGTCCGAATGGAAATGTTTGTGTTCGAGATCAGGTATGACCATACACTACAGTGACGTTTCCCTGTAACATGCCTCAAAGGGACGGTGAAAATCAGGTCGTCATAGCCAATGTACTGTGCTCTATAGTCAAGGTCAAGTGACTGGGAAAGGATGTTCAGGACCCTCGAAAACATCATGGCTTTATATCCAATGCCAAATGTACAGTTTGTCCTATCCAGCGTACTTTAAGTTAGATGGTTTCGCTATGTATTAACTATAGCAGTCATGTGACCTTGGATAGAGCACCTCGCCGGTTATAGATAAGGCTGTGCAGAGTTGTGTAGCTCTTGTTAACACATTGTACGAAACCTTCCCTCTACAAATAATGTCTTCTGTCAATGACATCGTTAGAAATACAGATGTCAGGTACGTGTACACTGCAATACTAAGTAGTACAACACAGTAGATTATGTTGAGAGTTTGGCTAGTGCATGCGGTCTGCCTGTGAACTCCTATAGGGTGTTGTGACAAGGAGTTCTTATAGGAGGCTTAGTTGATTAGCTGGGTGTGACAACGGCACAAAGGCGCAGCGGAGTGTATATGCTCTCAGCACATTATCATCACGCCGTGCCATGTCACGGCTCTTTACAGCGTGTTTCTGTGTTTGTCGCACGTTTGGAGAGACTTCATGATGATGTAGATGCTGTACAGACGTACACGCATGCTCCTGTCTATCTGTATCACTATGTACCTGGTGGAAACACACATCTCTTCTTGCTTCCCTTCACCCTCCCCCCCCCCCTCCCTCTCTCTCTCTCTATCTCTCTCTCTCTCTCTCTCTCTCTCTCTCTCTCTCACTCTCTCTCTCTCTTTCACTCTCTCTTCCTCTCTTTCTCTTTCTCCTGTCTGTCTGTCTCCCTCTCTTACTGACTCTCTTTCTTTCTTTCCCTCTCTCTCTCTCTCTCTCTCTCTCTCTCTCTCTCTCTCTCTCTCTCTCTCTCTCTCTCTCTCTCTCTCTCTCTCTCTCTCTCTCTCTCTCTCTCTCTCTCTCTCTCTCTCTCTCTCTCTCTCTCTCTCTCTCTCTCTCTCTCTCTCTCTCTCTCTCTCTCTCTCTCTCTCTCTCTCTCTCTCTCTCTCACACACACACACAACCTTTGTCTACATTATCTCTTCTTTGTTCACTTGCTGCCGTCCACACAATTCTCGCACAAGACACAGACATTTTTTTTCGATTTCCATTAGTATAAGTATACGTTATATTCAAGCAGTTGTCTCAAAGAATATTAATATTCTACGTCACATACAAGATGTTCAATCAAGAGGCAGCATTTGTTGCGCACTGGAGAAGTATATAATAATATTCTGGTACAATACTGAAAGAAAGGATCTCAGATGTCCAGAAAAGGTGTGATTGATTGTGAAGGCTGGCGAGTTTGTGTTTCATCAACCCGACAACTTTCGGTGATAGTTGTCGATACCAGCTCGGTATGGACCTCTGAATAGTTAGGTATTTCTGCAGCATTGTCATAAAGAAAACTTGGAAATGTGGAGTATGCGTGTACAGTGGGCACAGTGGGGAGAGGTGAATAGTTCAAATTATTGTCCTGAAGATGCTCAGAGCTTGGTTGACTTGTCCCTGTCACCCACCGGGATGCTGGAGGCGAGCAGCGACTCCTGGCCCAGCACACGACGCAGCGGCCTCCCAGCGGTTGACACGGCGGCTCGCTGATCGCGCTTCAGCTGCACGGGCGTGCAGCGTCTCAGTATGACGGACTTTCTCGGCGGCGTTCCCTCGCCGCTGCTGCCGTGTGCGCTGGCGTCGATGCTAACGCTCACGGAGAGCATGCGTTCCGATAGCGTACCGCTGCCGGACACGGGTAGCGACTTGACGGAGCAGCTGCGGTTGCGGCTCACGGGGCACATGCGCTCGAGCGTGTTCGACGCCGACGACCAGTCGCCTTCGAGGCTCTCGCCGAGCATGCTGTCCTGCGAACCGTGCCGTGCCGGCATGCACAGCAGACTGTCGTTGTCGAAGACGAACAGGTCCTGCTCGGACGAGTAGGAGCGCGGCAGGTGCCGTTGTCGCACGAACGTTGGCTTCATGCAGAGGTACGGCGATGGTGGGCAGCTGGCTGTGACCGGAGTGTACAAGTCGTCATTGCTGGTCTGCTGCTCATAGTTGTTTGCTGGCAGGGAGTTCAGACTATTCATTGATATGTACTCCTCTTGTGAGGCTTCCCTGCGAACCGCACGCTGTGTCACGGTCGTCAGTTGCGTCTTGCGGCTCCTTATCATTGGCTTTGTTGGAGTTGTGGTCTGGGGTTTTTGGCTGCTGGAGGCTTTAGTTGATTCTTGTTCATCTTCCTCGCGGTGTGTTTCCACGCGTGATATGGACGCGTACTGCCGTGGTGTGCTTGGAGAAAGAGAGAAGGACACTAGCTGGTCCTCCAGCAGTTTGTGCTGCCTGGCGCTGCCGGCTGCTTCGTCCAACTCGCCAAGGTCGCTCGCCAGCCTCTCCCGACCGTCGTCATCCGGGCTTGCAGCTCTCTTCTTCTCGCAGTTCAGTATGACTACCGAGTATGGCTGCGGAATGCTTTTGTTCACGATGATTCCGTGTGCGGTTGGCTTTACTAGTGCGACGGGTCTTGGAGATGGGACAGGTTTGTTGGCGGTGAAACACTGATTTCTGGTAGACGTGGCAGAAATATTTCTGTTGCACGTCGCTTCTGCGGCCGATGAGTTTGACTTCCTGTGAGCCAGCGGAAGCGCCGGGAGACCTGTTGCCTTGCTGGCAGTCCTCTGCGGTACGACGGGAGGCAAGCGTGCCGTGCAGACGCCGAGCGATGCCAGGCTCTGGCAGCGCTGACTGCTGAGCCTCTGTGGTACCTCGGGTACGTCCGTTTCCGTGCTGCTCTCCTCCGGATCACTGGTCGGTGTGCATGCCAGTGGATGCCTGCGTGGTGGAATCGGTGGATGTTCGCCACTTTCCTCTCCGGTGCTGTCGTCGTGCGCCTCATCAGCTTCACAGGGGACGGCTTTGCTCGCTTGTCTAGTACTGCAGGGTTTTGAGACAGTGGAGTAAACCGGGCACTTGGCTACCGGCTGTGATCTGCTCTCGTGCTCCTCGTTATGCAGCTCTTTGGCACTCTCATCACGGGGACTATCAAGTTCTATGGTCGGTGTGAATCCGTGTCCGACTTGTGTGAACGTAATCTTCACCGTTGAGTACGGGTCGAAGCTCGACTGCCGATTGCACTGGCTGTCGTCGTCATTGCACGGAATCCTGTCTGCTTTCTCCGCAGTGCCTTGCGTTAGCGGTGCTGTCTCCATGGCTGCGTTGTTGCAGTGGTCTTGTTGAATGTGATCTGTTACGGTGGTGCTGGTCGGATGAGCAGCCCGTCTAAAGCGGCTTCTGTACGGCTTGGAGATGAGGTCCTGAAGCGTCATTCTGGACCACAAGACTTGCTTCTTCTTCTTGGGATGCAACACCTGCAAGCGCACAGAACAATCAGACGTGAACGCAAAGAAGCATCGTCATCAGTCAATGCTAAACTACACAGCAATTGTGGATGATAATAATTGTGCAGTCAGCATACGAACTGTATTTGTACCTGAGGCATTGCTGCAAGTTCTCCTAGGTGAAGATGAGCACAAACACTGGGCTGTCCACTCTGCACTCGTATACGAGCCAGTGTCAGCACATCAACAGAAAAAAAACTGGCAGCAATTATGCAAAGTGTCGCGAATGCATGCCAGCCGCCACAGTCACGTTGCAGGGTAGGAGTGGGGAAATGGTACATGCGCCAATCAACGCACTCAGGCGATCTGGTGTGGTCGCATTGGTTCCCGTCAGTTTTATCACGGGATACTTTCTAGCATATCTACAAGCCAGGCTGCATGACCTTCAGCCTGGTAGCAAGCTTTGAGAAATCTCCCCTGGTAGTTTGACACTGGTATAGAGTTCATCACAGCAAGCAGCAACAGCAGCAGCATATCATTGGTTTGTGTGTTGAATAAAACCGCCTTTGCTAGCAGCAGCACCAACCATCAGCCTCAACACCAGCAACAACAGCCGTAGCATTGCTAGTAGCGTTACTTGATTCGCCGTTGCACTTTTCCTGGGGTATACATTTCCTACTGCTGCTTCCCAGTGCTCAGAAGAACTCCTTACCTGGCAGATTGCAGCACTGGTAGCATACACCGGAAGTGTGCCGGGAGCATGTACCTTGCTCGCTTGACCGAGGTGTGAGCGGAACTACACGATGCTCTGTCGCCTTTGCTTCTGCTGAAACACGCCAGTTGACCCGGGGACACGGGGAACCAGCAATCATGAGCTGTGAATGAGTTCTTCTCTTTGGTAGTTCACACCTAGAATATGTATTTCTACAGCCCTTGCTCCAGGCGCTATCATGCAAACTTGGTGGTAAGGAAGCACAGTGGTCTATCCTGATAAACTGCTACTTCAAGGTCAGTATTTGCTGAACTTGCACTGCAGGAGGGGAGCTTTGAAAATGGTCTACAACTGTCACCCTCCCGGGGTATATGTATCCCACGGCGGCTGTTGGTGTGTGCTTGGTGTACTGCCGAGCTGTGGACATGTGTCACTGGCATGTCTAGGCACCAAAGCATGCAGCGGGCTAGTGAGCAGCAGCAGGAGGAGCAGCAGCAGGAGCAGGAGGGTGGCTAGAGAAAGATCGGCAATACGTCGACCGGGATCACCAGACCTGCATGGGCAGTACCCAGCTCAAGTGGCTGTGTGTCGGCTTCCTGCTGTGTTGCTGGATCAGCTCGAGATGTATGGTCACTTATCTCAGTGATGATGATGCTGGCACTGGGAAGTACTAGTATACTGGCAGTGGCTGACTGCCTGCTGCGGGTTGCTCCGATTCATTGTGGCACTGAATGTGAAGACAAGTGCCTCTAAGTGGCCTGCGACTTACAGAATGAAGTGCACTGCTTGGCCAGCCAGCCTTCTCCCGGGCCAACCTTCCCAAGAGAATCCATACATAGCCACGTGCATTACTGGTATACTATGCCTGAGTGCATGCATGGCATACTGCATGCACTCAGTCATAGCACTATGCATGCATGGCACACTACACGCACACTGATAGCACTGTGCATGCACACTGCATGCACAGTGCTGCTATCATCCCAAAGACTACTACTAGTGGTTGAGTGGTGTATGTTAGGTGTGTATTTTGTATCTCCTTGCTTCTGAGTTATGGCCCTTGAGTGATTGATGGTCACCCCTAGCTATAATCTAGCCCTAGCTCTAGCCCCTAGCCTGGTCTAGGCTAAGAGTGGGTCAGGAGTGCTGCTGACGGCTGTTTAGTGTTTGACAGGTTCAGCCACCCACCACTGGCCTGGCCACTGACCACCATCACCACCTCCACCAACACGGTACACCTAGGTTACACAATCGTCATACTTCTCCTGGATTGTCCTTGTTGGTCTGTTGTTCCATACTTCTCCTGTGAAAATTTGTGGACAGCTGAGCACTCCGCAATGTATCTGTTGGTTACTGGTGCTGCTGAGGGGAAACCAAGGTGAAGAAGTTGGACGGGTGTTGCGGACTACAATCATATTCCTCTGTACTTGTACCAAGTACTGCCTTGTGGATGTGTGGCGATCCTGTGCCGAACCTGCCATGCAGTTGCCAATGCCTTCAAGCAGCATTCTTGATCACAAGTTACCTATGAATAGATGTGTTTGCCTTTGGGATTGGTACATATGATAGAGCTGAACCCAAGGGATGTACTCCTTTGGCCTGCTACTGTATATAGGACAATGCATTTAACCAGCTGTATTGGTGTAGTGTGTGTGTGTGTTGTACATGTACATGTATATGTGTGTATGTAACTGTGTACTACCATAATGCATGCATGAGGGCTTGCTGTGCACTCTCCATTGTGCGAGTGACACGGTTCCTTGCATGGGGGTCAAGATGCTGCTGCTGGCGGTGGTGGTGGGGGTGGTGGTGGTACTGGGTGTCCTGTATTCCACGGTACCATGCTGTTACCCCATCCACTGCATTCACGCATACATACACACATGCCTGCTGATACCCCATGCACTGCATTCTCACATACATACATACATGCCAACAACATTGAGTAGCTATGTGGCCAATGCGTACGAGTACATGTATGTGATGCAACACAACCCTATGTGGCAGTGTGGGTAGGCAAGAAGAATGGCATGAAGTATGGAATCAAGCAAGAGTACGAGTGTGAGATCGCCTAATCACAGCCCGCCGCGCGAAGCGCGAAGGGCTGTGATGCAGGCTGATCGAGCACGAGTACGAGTGTTTTGATTGCATTTCTGACATGCACCCACGCTTGAAAATCATATCGAACTTGTAAATACTTCGCAAAGGGCTGTGATTGGCTGATAGAACATGAACACGACTGTTTTGATTGGATTTCTGACAAGAACGCGCACTTCGATCTTCCTATCGCGCTTGAAAGCACGACTCTCAGCCTTCTCGAGCCCGAGTCGAGTAAAAAAAAAGCGAGCTTGATCAGTGAATCAAAGCCCTAGTGGAGCGAGCTTTGATCGTAAAATCAAAGCCCGCCTGGGCGGGCTTTGATGGGAAAATCAAAGCCCGCTCCACTAAATATGGAGTTCTACTTCTTGTAGCATGCTTTGATCGCCTCATCTAGGCCCTGCTAGGTGCAATGCGATTGGTCATCTCCGTGCCTACAGTCTTGTGACATGTCAGAAGGACAAATCAATAGGCATCAATGCCTAAGTAGAATGATAAGCTCTGTGACGCTGTGTATATTTATCCTCCACCGCAAGAGCATATAGAAGTCCTGTTATGTTTGTGGCAGATCCAGGGCCTGGTTGGACATAGCCATGTGTGCTTGCATCTTCCAGTGGGTTTGTGTTGAAATGTTTTGATTCCTTGTTCACATGGGTCTGTGTTAAAATGTGTTGTTGCTTTGTTTACATGGCACTGTAGATAAATGTGTATGTCCGACATCTCTGTGCCTGGTGGTCAGGCTACATTGATGTCATCATGTAGGCCTTTGCGTACGCGGTGTAGCCACTGCTTCAAAACACACACCAGTGCTGGCCTGGTTCCTGGACTGTTGCTCTGCCATCTGTATTCGCTGTTAGGATGTGTTTCCTGCTGTGCGCACTGTGCACTCTAAAAGAGTGGTCTTGTTGACACCAGAGTGTGTGATGAACATGCCCAATGAAGCAAGTAAGGTCCTGAGCACACGCACACACAAGCGGCACACGCACAACAGAACTGGTCAAGCACCCTGCAGCCATGTGTTTCCCTGCCTTGTCTTGACATGATCTCTTACCCTTAACAGAGCTTACCTCTGTAAGCTGAAGCTTTTAGTGGTAAGGGCTTTAGACAAAAGGACAGACACAAAACCCAACAAAGACTAGCTGTCATTATGTAGTGCTGTCTTTACAAGGGTAATCTTGAACCAAATTTGCTATGCGTAGATACAGCACCTTATGCGAACAGATGTCGAGGGATGTGGATTATGAAGAGCTCCTCGCTATTCTAAAACTTCTTCGCCCCTACACTGAGCTCTCGACCGACGCATCTTGCGTACACCACAACCACCATAGCAAGGACACTTTTGATGGAAATAGTGGAATGGCAGAGGACTCTCCCACAAAAAAAGGCACAATACATCAAGCGATAATACTCATAAAAAGGACACACTTCAGGCTCATTACAAACATCTTGAAAGTTTTCGTCTTCACAAGTATACTTTCAAGCCTTCTCATCAGGTGAAATACAGGCAAGGGAAAAGGAACAGGAACAGTGGATTAAATACAGTAAGAAGGTGGTAAAACAGCGCAAAAAGAAAGAAAGAAAGAAAGAAGATAGCTAAAGTAAACAGCGAAAATTGCAACAATGACACAAAGGTGCAAATGCGAGAAAACTCAATAAAAAAACTCTTCTTTCTTTCTTTCTTTCTTTTTGCGCTGTTTTACCACCTTCTTACTGTATTTAATCCACTGTTCCTGTTCCTTTTCCCTTGCCTGTATTTCACCTGATGAGAAGGCTTGAAAGTATACTTGTGAAGACGAAAACTTTCAAGATGTTTGTAATGAGCCTGAAGTGTGTCCTTTTTATGAGTATTATCGCATTTTTGTCTCAGAGGAAACTGAATACATCAAGCATGCTCTCTATTAATATAAACTTGCTTGAAAGCGCCACGCCATGGCCAGTTCAGACGCGGACGTGTTTCAGCTAAGTGTTAAGCTAGGAGCGTAGAATCCATCAGTACATGTGCATCATCAGTAGTATGCCTCTATGTTAGCACTGCTGGTACATTATCTGGTTCAATTGGTGGGCTGTTGTTCATAGCTTGTTCCCCAAACTTTCTTGTCTTCCATGACCACTACAAGTTACTGTCGTTATGGGTCTTCTGGGAATATTGGCATCGTAACAATTATAGTAAGCAGCAGCACTCGGCCCTTGAAAATTCCGCGCAACGGTGGTGGTGGTGGTGGTGAAGTGGACGCAGAATCGTAACAATTGTCACATCTAGTGCACGGGGGTTGCTTTGCTTTGGCAAACCATAGGCATAGCTGTAGCATTAGCTATGCATAATGTCAGTATTTGTGTGTGCTTGGGACGCACGTGCCCAGTTCGTGGCAGTGACGAAGTACTATTTTACATACAAGTACATGCTTAAGATAGGTATGAGACACCTGGTGATGTAATGTTCTTTGTGGAAAGTGTACTGCGTCATGCTTGGCTACTCCTATTGTAGGGATCCTGCAGTGTATCCTTTGCTTTAATACACACGATATTGATAGCAGTTGTGCATGAAGAGAGTACTCGTACTCAATATGCACCCTGGCAGGGAGCCTGGTTCACAAACTAACTGTGAGCCTGATGCATAAGGCGACTCCGAGCCTGATGCACAAATACACCGAGACTCGGAACTGTCTGAGGAGTGAGGTGTGAAAACGCAGAGGCATAGCTCGGAACTATTCTCAATCCTTTGTTACATCCTAGTAGTGCGTGTCCTTTGATCAAAGTTGAGCATTCAGGCACGAGTTCTGAAATTCAGACAACAGTTGTAACCATGCTGTAGCCATGCTGTCTCCATACAATTATTTGTATTTTGGTCTATCCGTGGCTGTCAGTAACAGTCTGTCAATGAAGAAATCCTGGTTTGTCACTCTCAATGATAGGCACAGTTGGCTGTGCATGCCTGGGATTCAGTCTGGTTTCATGTGCACCCATTGTACTCTAGTGTGTGAGCTTGGCGTAGGGGTTGGGCTGAGTAAAGTTGGCAACTGTGTCCTGGTCAGTCCATATCACCAGCTTTGCCACTGTGTGTATGTTCCCACCCCCTAGCCTGGGATTGACAGCTATGGATAGGATCACCAAATGGCGGGCCCAGCCATTTAGTGATCCTATCCATAGCTGTCAATCACTCCTGTCACTGTACATACATGTGTGTGCTTAGTCCACATCAATGCTCATTCATATTGTGTGAGTGCTTCTTAATCCTCACTCTCTTGCCTAGCCATTTACATATTACTCCAGCCTCAACACTTTCCTTAACGTTTACATACTTTCTTGAGATTCATACTCACTTGCCTAGCCAGTTACATTATTACTCCAGCCTCAACACTTTCCCTACCCTTTAGGATGAGTGTAGAGAGGGAGGGGAGCAGTGTGCAAGTAGTGGTTGAAATAGATTGCTAGCTACTGTACTGATCAACGCCGAAAGATGGAGGGATGGAGGGATGGATATTGCCGCCTTGGATCCGATCAGCTCGCACAGTTGCTCATGGATGCTCGGCCTGAGCTGTGATGGGCTATGGGGACCTGAGCTGTGACGGGCTATGGGGACCTGAGCTGTGACGGGCTATGGGCTCCGTATAGGTATGCATGTACATGTAGGTGCGTGCCTAGTTAAACCAGGTCTAAATCAGGTCTAAATCAGGTCTAAATCAGGTCAAGTGGCACACACTGCAGTGCCCTATTACTTGTGATGCGTTGGACATGATATTTCTATCTCAGTTGGTGCAGTCCATCTTACTTAGCACGACAGTTGTTCTTAGCTGCCGGCTCATCTCGTTCAACCTGCCACAGACAGGAGATATTATTTTTGGTGGGCAGTACTGCTCCTAGCCAGAGGGATGTCCACCATTCAAGACTTCCTGCACTCACAGTCACAGTGGTGCCGCAGTGAATCATGTCTCTACTATCTATGCGTGTGTGTGTGTGTGTGTGTGTGTGTGTGGTGTTGGCGGCACGGCGGCCTTCCTTCAAAAAGGCCCGGCGTAGATCAATTAATTAGCATTGTGCTAGTGGTGTCATGTAACTTGTGTGTAGTAGTTCTGGCTCCTGTGCTCTGTGTGCTCTGTGTACAGTGTAGCTAGATGAAGAGTTAGTATTGTACAACGCATGTACATGTATGTACAGTGTGAAGAGATCTGACAATGTGGTATCGAAACAGCTAGCTGTCAGGAGATGTGTAACAAAATTGTGCTGTATGTGAATATAAATGTATGAAATCCTGTGATGGTGATTTCTGAGTACACGCTTCCCAGTTGTACATTACTTCTGTGTCCTGCTGCATACCCGCATTCTAATTCAGGGTTGGGCCGGCCGTACTAACAACGTTTACCTTCCCTTCAAAGGCACAATAGTTTTACTCACTGTTACTCAGGCTAACTGGAATGTTCTGCAGCCATTCCGACTCACAGGGCGGCCACTATGTTCTTCTGTGAATGTAATGGAATTATTTCTTCTCCTGTGCAAATCGAATCCTGGCGTCTTCTTCCCCGGGCCAGGATCACCAGCATGCAGTTGTCTCTTTGTCTGTGTGTTAATTTGATAACCTCTGGACCCCTAGCTCTGGCTTTTGGTGTGGTAGAGCCAGTTAAAAATGTGCTGTTGTTTACTATAGAGTAAAACCTGTTAAGGTGACCACTCTGATACAGCGACCACGTGTCCTAGAGGATCACTGCAGCCAGGACCAAAGGATACGATTTCCAGTCAAATGTCCCTGGATAAGGAGACCACCTGTACACAGAGACCACATCGTGAAAGTCCCATGAGTGGTCGTCTTGGACAGGTTTCACTGCAGTTCATTGTGATTGGTTGGGCCAGTGAATCTGAGCTCCACTGATGACACATTGCAAGGTCTCATAAGCGACCTGTCTGGAGACTGTGCAACCTCTGCATAGTGCATACACAGCTAAGCCTGTTGTCGTGAATACTGCATCACGTGCTCTATCCTTTTGATTTGGAGAGGACTTGCTGAGGTTATGCGATAACGTCAAATCCGCCATATATAGGAGCCAGTTGGGGTGGCAAAATGCCCAAAGCGGGTACAGAAACCCCTTATATAGAAGAATTTGGGGTGGCAAACGTACTGTATGACGTGTATCGCATAACCTCTTGGAGCAATGTGTATACAGAGGATGACAGTACAGTGGTTTTCAATATACTAGTAGTGTACTAGTAGTACCTCCCAGGTGACGTAAACATGTGTACTTTTTAACTAAGGTGCTTTGCATGTATGTCCAGGGTCAAATGACTGGCAAAGCGCAATTCAGGCTCCTTATTAAATAAGAAAAGTGCTTTCCATATAATTTATATCCCGCAGTATGTTATGCCCAGGGACTAGAGTGTGTTATACTGAAGACCAGTGGATCAGCTTAGCTCTTGGTGCGCAGCAACCAAACCCGTTGGCCTTGCTGTGCATGGCTCCCACTAAAAAGCCTAGCTTCCGGTCTCCATGCTGGCTCCTTGCTAGCACACTTCCTGGATGGCGCTTACTGCTCACTTCCCCACAATTTCCAGCGCTGCTCAGGATCACGCCATCAAGGATCAAAAAGAAGCCGATGTGGAGAAAGTGGCAATTTAGAAAGTGTCCACGGGAGTAACATGCTCCACAGACTCTCTCAAACCTGGGCATGGTGAATCACACATCTTGCAGGTGGACTGCACGAGATTGAGGAAATTGGTCCGCAACCACGTCTGGGTGCAGACATTCATTCTCTTTCCCCGGACTGGATCTGATGTATTATTCCAGCGATGGATTCTTCGTGTACTGATTGATGGGTGCTCAGGAAAGAAGTCCAGGCAAGGCTTTTGGAGTTTTGCTCCATTACATGGACCATGGGCACTGTATTCCCGTGGGCATTTTTCTCCTGTATGTTTCTGGGAGACTGCTGACTGAAGGACGTAGTGGCATTCCTGCAGATGCGGAAACTCAGCCTAGTCGAAATAATTGAGTGTCACGGAACCGGAAAAAAAAGAAGTTTTGCTGACTGGTATTCATCACATGTGGCTAGGGAAAAATGTCTCTGTTGATACTGGATATGTATGAAGTTCTCACGGAAAGAAATTGCCCAAGCTCCGTGCAACCTTTGAATCAGAACCTTAGCCACACACAGCACAGGGCTGAGCCTAGTGGTGCTAAGCACAGCCTCATAGCCAGGTGCTGGGAGCCTGTGGTGTCTGCTCTGTGTTGAGTAACTGTTGGTGAATGGTTGATTTCGGCAACTGCATGCAGCCAGCGCAGTGTCACGGCATGCACCTGTGATTATCTGAATCAGACCTTCAGCCACAGTACACGGATGAGTCCTGGTGGTGCTGTGCCCAACCTGACAGCCACCATTGGTTTTGGGAGCCTGTAGTGTCTCCTCTGGGTACAGTTATTAGTTGAAAGAGTTAATTTTGGCAACTGCATGCAGTGAGTCCACGTGCACCTGCGATTATCTGGACAGATTCAGCATGTATTGCAGCACTGAGCTTGGTTCCCCTAGACTGCTCCATGGCCAAATGTCTTCTACTCCTTGATGAGGGAACCTGGCACATCACATGAGGAAGTCTTTAGGGCTTGGCTTGAACTAGCAAAATTATTAATTGATTATCTTCAAGACCACTAGGTAATCTATGATCTGACCCCATCAAGCACTTTTGCCAGTCTTGCCAGTCTTGGGCTGCAATGAGTCTAACCTTGAGTGGGTACTTACTCCGCCTTGGGGGCAGGTGTTCACCGGAGCAAGCTGGGTACAGGACTATCAGCATAGTGCTTATGCCGGGCTTATGCACTGAGTCATTTTCTTTGCTGTCATCATGAGAGCCTGCAGTCTACAGTCTGCAGTCTGTACAGGATCATTCTATGGTCTCAGGGCTGCAGCGTCTTCTGATGATTGATTTTCAGCATGAAACTAGTGAGTAGAGACATTTAACCACTTTTGTTCCACGGGATTTTCGTTTGTACTAAGCTCTGCACACCGTGTATTGAGCACTGTGACCAAGGTTCTTCTATGGTCTCAGCCTAGTGTCTACTGCAAATCTGTTCTTTGGTCTTGCCTATTTATCATTATAATACTAGTAGTCTGTACAGGACCAATCTAATAAGGCCTGAACCGCATAGTGCACACACTGCCTACACTGGCTACAGGGCCCTTCTGTGGTATCAGCGTAGTATCTACTACTACTACTAGTATGCAGACTATATCAGTTTGGTCTCAATACATACATGTAATCATTGCCTGTGCATTGATATGCATCTGATAACCTGTGCAGGGCCCTGCTAAGGTCTCAGTACGATGTCCATGCAGACTACTCGAATTGCAGAAAATATTCGGTGCTCAATATTTTCGGTATGAAGGCAAAAGGCCAGGTTAATTGAACTGAAAATTTAGATACAGAGAAGCTCTTCCCTATTGGATTATGCAAGTTAGTGTTTTTTCGGTGTATTGAAATTTTAGGTATGAAACAGATGCACCGAAAGTACCGAAAATAAAAGTACACCGAAAATTTGTGAAATCACGGTAGTTCTTGGGTCCCAGTAGCCTGTTTACCTTTTGGCCCATGTGCAGGATCCTTCTAGGGTTCTAGTAAAGTGGATGCACACTGCATAGCTGTACAGCCTACGCTAGACTGGCATGTAGCAAGAGTAAAAATACTGCAATTTCAGAAATTTTCGGTGTACATTTATTTTCGGTACTTTCGGTGCATATGCTTCATACCTACTCGAAATAAAATTTCAATACACCGAAAAAACACTCACACACATAATCCAATAGGGAACAGCTTCTCCATACCTAAATTTCTGTTCACCTATCCTGGCCCTTTGGCCCTGATACCGAAAATATTGAGCACCTAAAATTTCTGAAATTCGAGTATGCTCCCAGGCCAAAGGGAACGTATGCACTGTTGCCTGTGCTAGCTACTGTAAAAGCCATTATTCTAACGTGACGCATATAACGATTTCCTAAAATTGACTGTTTTACGTGTACCAAAGGTAACGATTCTCACTCATTCTCAACGCTCAATAGCAACAGTATTGTATCGATTTCTGTATAACGATTTTCTTTTTTAACGACAGGTTTCTCCTCGTTAACTCGTTAGAGTTAGCACTTCGTTATAAATAAATATGGCTTTTACAGTATACACGGTCCTTTGTCCTCACCTGATTAGCAAGTACAAGTAGTTCATGCTGATCGCATGAGTCGTGTCACATGATCAGTGTGGCAGAATACAGTACAGGGCATGCTAGCCTCAGGGCGCTACCATGTATGGAATTGGGGAGTGGATGGATTGAAATAAAATTATGAAAACGTGAACAAGAATAATATTCATACTGATCAGTGCTTCAAGGGTTCCACGTGGCCTGGGAGCGTACAAGCCAGTGAATTGATCATGAAACGATTTCCAATGTGCAATGCAGGTGGGGATAATAACTTGAATGCAATTTGCATATGGAGTGGCCAATGATAGCCCTGGCTGGAAGATAACATCGAGTAGCTAATTAGTTGTTTAGTGTGCCTTGTCAGAGCATGATGTATCCATTACATGCATTGTACCACAGTACGCTGACAAGTGAAAGGGTTATGTAATTCACAGAGAAGAGAGGCATGCTGCTGAGAGTCATACATCAGTGCTGGACCATGTGTAGAATCCACGTGTTGTGTGTTGTTGATTCTTGGTTGGCCATGATAGCTGATGGTGCAGTGGGTGTTTTTGTGCATCATTCTCACCACCGGCGATGACAGCTAGATGCTCCCTGGATCCAGGACCTTTTTAGAACTGAGAAGGCAAGCTTGCTCTGTTCTGAGACCCTCTCTTTCCCAATGGCTACACAGATGTGGAGTTACTACGGTTGCATTGGCGTAGCAGTGCAGCTTGAAGCAGGGACCCCATGCCTGTCTGGCCATGTGGTATTCTATGAGCTTGAACAGTTGGGGGGATCATGGAGGAGAAAAGAGATGTGACAGTCAGGACAGTTGGCAGGATCAAATTTAAAAAAATATCTGCAGAGAACCTGTACGCCAGGTGTACCACATGCAATCACATTCTGGTGTGTGACTGACTTCATCTCAGGAGCCGGACTGAGTACAATACTAGGTATGATGCTGCGCATTCACCTACGCTACAGCAGGGCATGATGGCATGATGGCATGCATGTGTTCCAGTACTGGAGGGGGATGGGCAGGACGTGTGCACCTGTTACCCTACTCAGCTTTGTGCTCCCCCGCGCGCTAGCGCTCTCTGTGAGGCTGTCTGGAGAGTTGGTTTGCACCAGATTGGAAAGCTATTCCGGAAGAGAGCTCTGACATGGAAACCGACTTTCTTTGCTCTTTGACTGTGAGATAGCCCTCTGGCGGGAAGCCACAAGTATGGGGATAGGTAATCGCATTCAAGTGGCAAATAGATACTAAATTAAATCCAGTTCAAGTCTTCTTGTACAAAGTGAAGAGAGGGCCAATGGCCATACAATGGAAAATGGGTTAGTACTGGTTGATCTGTGTGCAAGTAGTCGTATTGGTTTTTGTGCAGCCTAGTAAGTTGATGACCTCACACACTATCAATGGGCACTGAACATGACTACTAGGCTGTGTTGCACGTGCAGAGAGGGGCTCAGATTATTTATCTAGGAACGTTCTCCCAGCTGCCAGCTCCCTGCTCCATGTCAGCCCCATTCTGCGGATAACGACTGGGCGTTGTACCGCAGAAGGAGGTGATTTGATTAGCGCGTGTAACAGACAAGAGAGATGACTGTGTCCTGGTTGGTCATGACCGACTCATGGATGGTGGTGGTGGTGATATCGCTACTCCATGAGGTGTTGTTCTTGGCTCATGCTAGGGGGGCTTCTCGGCATGTCTTTGCTCGCTGTGTGATGTTTCCCCCCTCCTTGGCAAGGTTTGTACTGCGACAGGTGTTAATGACACACTGAGCTAGTTCCGCAAATACTCTTTCTTGTGGTAAGGGCACTGAAAACGAGAAGACATGCCACGCTAAGAGCTACTACTTATTTCTCTGATGCATGGTCTTATCTCTGAAATCCGTTACCCAATTGGTCTACATACTGATATCCATTTCCGCCAATACCTTTCCTTGTGATGTCACCATGTGCAAATAGCTGCAGGGAGGTTGCGTGTTGTTGAGGTTTGTGATTGAATTTATGCCTCCAACTTGCAAGTTGTTGACTGCTAGGGAAGCGCTGGGCAGTGCTGGGTTGCTCAGTAGGTGAATGCTGGGTTGCTGGTAGGTCTTCCTCTCCCTCTCCCTTTTCTCGTTTTTTTCATGCCATATTGGTACATCTAGTTCACTCATGATGAAGCCGAGACCTCAGGTCGGTCGAGTGCTCTAGGTCTCATCACCCTTTTGCTCCTCAATTCTAACCAGATAGGAGCTCAGGGGCACTCCTGGAAACGGACCACATGTCACCTGATCTGACATGGTTATAATTATAGTGAGCTTTCACAAGAAACTGCTAGCCAGCTTGTGTGTTTTGGCCCCCTTGACCCAACTCCTGCCTGAGCCGCTCCTTGGTTACCTAGCCAAGTTGTGTCTCGATGCGTGTGCGTGTGTTGGATCAAATTCTCCTTTACTTCAGCCGAAGACTAACATCAAACCTCCTCTTGGGAGGAGTGAATGGGAGTTTTTTCAGTGTAGTGCAATGAGATACATCTCGAATGGAGAGCCAAGGATACATTTATAAAGAAAGAAAGAAAAAGGACCAAGGAACTACAAGTACCGTCGGTCAGTGTCGTGCAATGTTATCGCATGAGCTGATTGTTTAGTAACTGGTGGTGTTAGTGGACAGTATAGCGTAACTTGTAGTTCCTTGGTCCTTTCTCTTTCTTTATAAATGAGATACGTGCATAGGGAGGTGTGGTGCTGGCAGGGTCAGAACCTTGACGGGCACAGTGTTCATGGCTCTGCGGCCTGATGTGCGCCATTGCAGCACAGTGACATCACAGTACAGATTATAGGGATAGAGCATGTCTGATTTTGAGTGGACTGGCCATTGAGTGGTACCACATGCACACACATTCACACACGTGCACACGCACATGCCGCACACACACGCGGCACGTACGCACACACACACACATACATACACACACACACGCGCGCGCATACGTGCGCATGCGCAGATTTAACTGCACAATGGAGAAGTTTCAACGTCACCGTAATCAAACCAACTGGCAGGTCGTCCTTTCTGCACAGCCACCAAAGCAATCATAACGCTGGTCCCTGTGCCATGACAGTCACTAATTGTGGGCGGTTGACAAGTGCTTCAGTACTGACTTAACCTGTACTGTGCTTATCACCAGTCTGGCATAAACAAAGGTGTGTTGACGTGTTGTTGATATCGCCAGAGACAGTACTGTGACATTTAAAAATTTGCCACAGAAGCAAGACTAGTCTTATAGAAAAGAAAAAGGACCAAGGAAGTACAAGTTATGCTATGATGTCCATTAACACCACCAGTCACACCAATCCTTGGTCCTTTCCTACAGAATCTGATTTATCCTTAGCTTTCCATCCGAGTCCATTCTAGAAGCAATACTCTGCATGTTTCGGTCTTCTGCTGATGGTACTGGATTTGCTTTATAACGAGGGGGAATGTTCCGTTAGCTGCCACGTGCCAATTTTGTTGTAACTTGGATTCGACGCCTGATACCCCTGCCCTTCTTTTCCGGTTTCGTAGCTTGTAACTCCCCGTACGAGCTTTTCCTGGTTTGCAAATGGTGGTCTAGTGCTTTAACTTGGCGTGTGTGTGTGTGTGTGTGTGTGTGTGTGTGTGTGTGTGTGTGTGTGTGTGTGTGTGTGTGTGTGTGTGTGTGCGTGCGGCATGTGCATATGTGCGCATGTGTGTGCATGTGTGTGCATGTCTGTGTGACAGCCAGTATGCTTAACATTGTATATGTATGGGTGCATCTGTTCGCAAGTGTTTGTTTGTGTGAGTACATGGCTCCTACTGTTCAGTTAAACGTGAGGATTAATGGCATGAAAGAAAATCCCACTGTACAGTTTAGCAGAACCGCTTAACATGAAAGAAAATCCCCGAGTGCAGGTTTCACATACGGTAATGAATCTCTCACAATGTCTATGCAGCAATGTGCATGCGTGCATGTTATCAGTGTCATGAGTTTGGTATGGAGTTACGCCGTGAGCATGCTAAAATGTTCCGTCATGGGCATGGTATAGAGTTACGTGGCGAGCTTCTTGACTGTGTGTCACTATTTTGCATGACACTCGTGTTGTTCGTTTCCTGAAGATTTGCCTTGCCCGAAAATTCGGATCAGCGTATTACTTTTCATTGGTTGGTGTAGACCTAGAGAGTGTATAAGAGAGTACTGTGTGGATGTGACAGTGTGGTTATAGTGGAGTCAGGTCACAGTGAGAAGTGGTGGTGTTTTGTTGTTGTGTTTTCAGTGTCACGACAACCACTACTAACTGGTATAGTATGATGTGTACCTGACGATAGTGAGCGTTTGTGTGTGTGTGCATGGAAATTGGAAATGGCCCAGTGGATATACCTTAGGCTGCACGGACGAGAGCTGCCCAGGCCTCACCACCACTGCCGTTTCTGTGCTGCCTCCTCTATACAGTCATACGCATGTACGATGTATATGTGCACGTTCACATGTCTGAAGGTTTGTGGTTTTCAATAAAAGAATAAAAAAACGAACTTAGAAGTTGCGACTTCGGCGGTAATAGTCATGAAGTCGTGGCAGTCGTGAGTCAGTCAAGTGTCAAGTTCGGCAACAAGCGTGTGTTCCTAGTTGAAACAATCAACTTCAAGAATAAAAAAATAAAATACACACAAGGGACACCGGGGAAAGTGTACATACATGTACATGTAGTATAGTGCCTACACTGGGTATTGTGTTTTGTGTGTCAGGCAATGTCCGCTGGGGCCTGCATTTCTGATGACCACAACAAAAGTGGCGTAATCAGCCAAGTGCATCCATCGTTCTTGTTGTGAGGTGTGTGTACTGCGATACTTCCTGGTGCGTTTTGGGACAAATGTGACACGAGGGTATGGGATTTCAAAACATTGCCTCTCGAGTCTCTCTCTCTCGCGTTCTGTGTTTGTAACGGTCTGCTGTCAATTTATAATGGCTGTATACTATACACCCGTAGTACGTATGCACCTATATAGTACACTGTATGTGTTCATGGTAAACTCTGCGCATACTCACACTGTCACGGTCTTCTTTTGAAGCACGGAAACGCTGTTCTGTGCCAGCAGGAATCCTTCAGCTCCATGATTTTTGGGGCAAACTGACGCTGATGAGAGTCCTGTGTTTTAGTATTCGTGACTACTCTCGAGGGCCTTTTGTCAGTGGTGTTTTGAAACGGTGCTGACAGTCGAGTAATGGCGCCTCGTTTGTGCTCTGGCGTGATGTGCGATGTTTGGGGTTTGTTGATAGCATGATTTTGTCGTTTCTTAGCTAATGCAGACAAATTTCATTGGAGTTTTAAACGCAGGGGCCTTATGTCTGTCAGATATGAATTGGCGGCGGCGGCGGGGTGTTGGATGTTATTTCAATGTACTCGTATCATGCGGCCATCGCTCATATTGCTCGTTTTGCTGACACTATGCGTTCTGTGATTGTATGCACATTTCTCTATACACAGCCGACAGCAACGGGACTGCTGCGTCCAAGTCTGCCATGGGACCTGCTGCAGCGGCGGCGGAGGCAGCGGCAGCAATGCGCTCGTCTGCCGATCGCTTCCACCGCCAGCAGCAGCAGCAGCAGGGGAGGTGGCAGAACGGCGAGGCCACCGTGCCAGCGGCAGGAATGGACACGTCTGATTCCGAACTCTGGCTTTGTAGTGGTGACAATCACACTGCCAATGTCACCGTGCTCACCTACACAGGACACGGCTCCAAGTGGGAGGTAAGATCCCCTGTGTGTGAAGGACCATCTGCCTTTGGCCTCCCCAGGCGCGTGCTCGGCGATGGGCACGGGGGGCACGTGCACCCCCCAAAAATTTTCAATCTGGGTAATTGCAATTGTAATGTATGCAAATATGCTCTAAAATTCAAGAAAGGTTGCAAACAAATTGCAGAAAATTGCCGGGGGGGAGGGGCCGCGGGGGGGACTCTCCTCGGCTCCCGTGCACCCCCCTAGTTGGGGAGCCGAGCACGCCCCTGCTCCCGGTACCCATTGTATCTTTTTTCTGAAGACGCAACCTACTCGTAAGAAAAGGGGAGAGAAGTAGCAGGAAAACACAACAATGGGAAGAGTAGGGGCTCCAAGAAGGAACCTGTGCTGGTGAGGCAAGCCAACAAAGTGTGCTTACATAGAAACAGTTTGGCAAACTGGTGATCTCCTTATCCAAAGCAGGGTTCTAGCCAAAGGGGGGTAGGGGGGGGGGGGGGGGGGGCGCAGCGCCCCCCCCCCCCCCCCCCCCCCTGTGAAATATTGCCGCACCCCCCCCCCCCCCTACTCATTTTCCGATTTTCGTGTTTTTCATGCATAGATGGTTCGTAAAGGCACATTTGTCTGGGGTGAAGTCAGGGATTCGCCCCATACGTTGCATTTGGCGTGGCAAGACAATATTGGAAAGTGGAAAAATGGGATATAGGGTAACTGTTTCCCATGCCCCCCCCCCCCCCCTTGACCTGGCTAGAACCCTGCAAAGTCATTTGACTGGAAATGGCATCCTTTGGTCCTCATCGTTGTAGTGGTCTTCTGGGACAGGTGGTCTCAGTATCAGAGCGGTCGCCTTGAAAGGTTGCTGCTATATAATTCTATTTTTTTTCAAAGACCACTTCAATGCCAAACATGAGCTGCGGCTGGGGAAGCACACACACACAACATGAATCGTGGCAGTGGTGGTGAGGCTTAAGGAGCTCCACCAACATGGGGTCTCGACTTCATGGCCACCCAGGCACACCGTGGGCAGGTTGGGAGAGAGATTATACTGTGTTTAATAGTAACCTAAACGTGTGCTGTCTTGTTGGTGTTCTGTTTTCTCGCTTGCATGCAGGATATCCTTACCATGAGCTGTTGTGTCTATGCCATCATCTCCGTACGCGACATAATGTGGCTGGGCATGCTGGACGGTAGCATCATGTTTGTGGACGCGGCCACACGCCAGCCGCTGGCTCGCGAGTGGCTGTGCCGCGATCGCCCCGTGCTCAGCATGCTACACGTGCCCGAGTACCAGAGAGTCTACGTAGCCTTGGTGAGTACACAGCGCCCAGGGGCATAGTTGGTCCCCCGTTTAGTGGGTGCCCGGCCGCATATGTGTATGATGGCTGGTGCATGTCATTCATGGTCATTATGTGCATGCTGAACCTAGGTCGAAGTGTTTAGGGCGTACACGTGGTCATACCACTTCTCACTGCCCTGTGACGCAACTGACATGTATGGACATTATTGTCCTTTCTATCTTTCATCTTCCGCAGGGCAATGGCATTGTGATTGCGTACCACGACCAGCCTCTGTTCCTGGCCAGTCTGCCCGCATCGCCGGACGTTGGCAGTGCAGGAAGCACAGCTACTCTGCTATCCAGACATGGAATGCAGAGATCCTCGACTAAATCAGCTGTCGGCAGCGTCTACTCGATGCAAGAAAGGTACGTCTCATCTGCTAGAAGTGCCGGAGGCTATGCGGCATTGGGAACACACAAAGCACTCTGCGCGCCTCAGCGTCGTGCCACTTTATTCATGTCGTATTTCTCTGGCCGAATCTGTACTATTGAGTATCACCGGCACCACTACACTGCACTCTCAGCCGACTAGACCATACTGCCTGCGCACTACCATCACCACTGCGAGGACACTTCCGTAGACGATATTGATAACTGTTATTCCTTCAGACAGCGGTTTCGCTAATACATAGCTCATCAGTAGTGGTGGAGGTGATACTCAACATGTTCTTCAATGGCCGAGAGCTCTGTCACACCCTGTAATAAGAAACTGTACTAGTAATCTCTCTAGTATAATATCTATAATCTTTCTAATTTACACTATCTGTTGCATCTTCTTGTGTTGTGTTATTATGCAGGCTGAAGGACATGAAGATTGGCCGCGGTCAAGACTCCTCAACGGTAGACCGCAGCCTCGCCGGAACGTTCACCGACAGTGGCCAGGATCACCAACCAACGGCAACGGACGCTGCTGCTGCTGCGCGTACGTCGTCAGCGTCGGTAATGCTGTCGGACCCGCCATCGTCGCCGCCAGCTCAGTCTGCGGTGGGAACATCGGCGACATCATCGGGGGGAGGTGAGAGCACCACTACTACCGCCGGCTCTGCCGATCGCTACTCCGTGTTCTCCACGGCAACGCAGGCGACTCTGACCGGTGACGTCATGGCAATCACCGCCACCACTGCTCCACAGCAGGTGCCTAGCCACAGGGTGGAACTGCAGGAAATGGCCAGGTAAGGCTGAGCACATCTGTGGACATAGAAATCCAGGGGAATGACCGGTGCTGGCTAAATCCGAAACTGGGGTCGCGAAACCCATCAAGCAGAGACTGTCTCCAATGTACTAGTTTCTGTCTGGTGCTAAAAACTAAGTGAATGTTTTTGTGACATGCGTGCAGCTTACTTTGGCAATGCTTCGCATGTTTGTTCATGCGCAGTGCATTGAATTCACCACCCGGCCATGCCCAGGGAATTGAGGCTTTACAATACCATTCTCTGCTCTGTCATGTGTGTTCTGCTAGATTGAGATTTGACCATTATTTTGTCGCTTTCTCTCTCTCATTGATTGCGTACCTGAAACTGTCTGATTCCATTGGTATGTCGGTCTCTCTGTTGTTCTCCCCCTGCCCCTGCCCACCCCACCTACCCCCACCTCACACGCACACACTGCCTCATCACTCCCTCTGCTACAACAGGTACACGTCCCGCAAGGACACCATAGCCTGCATGATCGCGGTGCCGGCACTGCACGAGGACGAGGATGACCCACTGCTCACCCAGCGCAGCAGCACAATGCCCTCGTTCAGCCGCACGGTTCGCAACCGCACACCGACCCGAGTGCGCTCGCCCATTGCCAAGTCAGGCGCGTCCGCGACAACGACATCGCACGCCGAGGCCACCGGGCAGGAGCTAGCAGCCAGCACAACGTCGTCGTCACGAGCGTCCGCATCTCTCCCGGCCGGACTGCCTTGCACGGCGGCTCTGCAAGGCTTCGGCACCGGTGGCCTGGAGTCGTCCACGGACAGCACTGGAAGCAGCAGTCTGGACGTGACTGGCATAACAACCACTCTTCAGGATGACATCGGCGCCAGCACTGCCCAGCGTGGCGGGGGCCCTGCGACGGCGGGCTACGCCAACACTCCTGAGCTACTGCTGCCGGCGGCAAGCCCCGACGATGATCGCGATGGCGGAGCGGATGATATGCAAGGGAACGGTCACCAGTATAGCACTGAGCAGCAGCAGCAGCCTCGACGGCGGCCCGGCGGACGCAGCATTGAGATCTGGTGCGGGCACGATCACGGCCGCATCGCTGTCCTCGACGGCCTGACGCTGCGCCAGCGCACCGAGGTCGGCATCCCGCTGGCCGAGAAGAGGAACAGGGGTCACATGGCGCACCTGGTCGTCTCCAACCTGTCCTGCAGCACGGTCGCGCGGGTCTCGCGCCTGCAGCACTCGCGTCGCGTCGACGTTAGGTGCTCCTCTTCGGCGGAGAGCTCGCCGGACGTTCAGAAGCGCTTCTCCTGTTCGCTGGGCGACAGTCCGCTGCTGCTGCAGCCACCGTTGTCGGGTGTGTCCCGTCTGAGGGCTTCCTCGGTAGAGAACTCCGAACAACTGCGCAGAGCAGCGACTGTAGCCCGTCGCAGGTGTACGGTCGTTGATGATAGTATGGTGGCCAAGCGTCCCAAGAGCCGCACGCCTGATTCGGGTGCGCGTGAATCTTCAACCGGCTCTGAGCAACGAACTCAAGGTACGTGTGTGTGGGGGGGGGGGGGGGGAGGGGGGTTGTGTGTGTGGGGGGGGGGTGGGGGGGGGGGTGGGGAGAGGGATTACGTGTATGTGTGGGGGTGGGGGGGGGGGGGTGGGGAGAGGGATTACGTGTATGTGTGGGGGTGGGGGGGGGGGGGGGGGTGGGGAGAGGGATTACGTGTATGTGTGTGTGTGTGTATGTGTGTGTATGTGTGTGCGTGTATGTGTGTGTGTGTGGTGTATGTGTGTGTGTGTGTGCATGGATGCTTGCGTGTGTGTGTGTGTGTGTGTGTGTGTGTGTGTGTGTGTGTGTGTGTGTGTGTGTGTGTGTGTGTGTGTGTGTGTGTGTGTGTGTGTGCATGGATGCGTGCGTGCGTTTGTGTGAGCGTCAAAAATGCCCATGCAAAGATCAGCCCGACTACTAACATTGCTATTTCTACACGGAATGATGACATCATTGTGTGTTTGTTCAACGTATAGATGATGTCACGGCTGCCCGTCCTGATTCTGCTGCCTCTCAAGCAAGCAGCCAAGATGATCGTTGCGATGGCGATGTGCCATCGGCAAGTGGTCGGAACTCTTCCACGAGTTCTGCTACTCACAGTACAGGTAAGCCAATGGACAGTAGAGCTTTCGCTACACACAGTGATGTGTATATGGACGTGACGTCATAGAAACCGCTTTGCCACGGGTCAGGGCAACCCTGCGCGTGAGCTCATTTTATATACGTTTGGAGTTTCATGAAGAAGTCAGTTGTTTGTTCCAGGATTCCTTGTGTTGTTGGAGAGTGTGAGTTGGACACGCAGAGGCGAACATAACACACAGTACGGGTAAGCCTATGGACAGTAGAGTTCTGATGGGATTTACCCCCAGGGGCAGCAGGAAAGTGTTCTTTTTGTAATTCTCTACTTCAGAATCACACGCCCAACTCACAAAGGAGAAGAGATAAGAGCGAACAAGTGTACGTTCATGCCTGTTCAGGCGTCAGGTGGAATGTAATTCTCCAAGGAGACCTTTTTTCCGTACAACGATGGCTTTCCTTGGTACACTGTAGTTCTATTGCTGGCAGGCCGCCCTTATTCTCGAGGCTAACATTTATTTTTTTGTACGAAAAACCGTTATGTTCCCGAATATGTGCGAGAAGTGGTGGCGGGGCCAGGCTGCTCTGCCGACCTTCAAGGTCTCGGCGTCTACGCAGACAAAGCGCGCCATAATAGAGTAAAACCATGAGGAGGGGAGGAAGAGGGGAAATGAATAATAGCAAGGAACTATGACAGTGGGTAGATGGTCGTGAGAGAAGCAACTGTGACTGGCACCTGAGCGTTGATGCCAGTTGTATTGTAACTGTTATCATTCTTGCTGTGGTGTCTGTGATGTATGTGAATGCAGATGGAGGCGGCGGTGGCGTTGGCGATGATGAAACCCACATACAACTGGTTCAGACAGTTTGGGGAAGTGTCCGCCATAGTCCTGTTGTGTTTTGCTGGGATGTGAGAACATTGTCGGTGGTGACCAAACTCGACTGCTCGGCTATTATGAAGCTGCCACCGCGACAAGGTGAGAACGGAATGGAAAGAGAGAGAGAGAGAGAGAGAGAGAGAGTGTGTGTGTGTGTATGTGTGTGTGTGTGTGTGTGTGTGTGTGTGTGTGTGTGTGTGTGTGTGTGTGTGTGTGTGTGTGTGTGTGTGTGTGTGTGTGTGTGTGTGTGTGTGTGTGTGTGTGTGTGCGTGTGTGTGTGTCCCATATGGTGCAGTGGTATGTGCAGCGATTTCCAATCGATAGATTGCGGGTTCGATTCCCGACGATTATGGTCACACACGTCTTTCTTCTCTTTCTCAGACTCTTCCTGACTTTTCTTTCATTCTCCTGGGTGGTTACCAACAGCCAGTGCATGCCGGAGTATGTGGTGTGATGTGTGTGCGGGAAAAAAAGAAAAAAAAAAAAAAAAATGAAAAAGACCAAAAAAGGGATTCACTGGCCAGAAAATGTCACTCCAAATAGCTGTATGGTGTAGACCAGGCTGAATAGTGACGGTCAATTCTTCAGCCTTGCAAGCTGTTGAATGGTGTAATCCCAGCACAAGTTGCTATGGCTTCTGCCGTAGCATTGCTATCATCGCCTCCGGCGATGGGCGTCAAAGGTCAAGGTGTATGTGTGTGTGTATGTGCATGCAGGTTGTCGTGTGTTCCGGTGCATGAGTTTGTGTGTATCACAGAACCTTTCTGCTGCAACCTAGTTTTTCTAGGTGTTTGTGCACTGGATGCTTACCTTCCTCGTCCTGTCTTTCCTGTCTTCTTTTGGTACGCACGTGCTACAGCAAACCAAGCCTACGTCTCGTCACTGCTCTGTCACGGGCAAGAGCTGTACATCGGAACACGTGGTGGCCACATACTCATCATGGATCTGTCCAAGGAGGTCTCTCAGCCGCCGTTCCACGCCTACTATCGACACCACCAAGAGCGGGTGAGTTAAGTGAGACAGATAGCAAAAATAATGCTGAGTTGTACAGTTTTCCAAAAATTTCCTTCACATTTATATCTCATAGGAGATGGTCATTTCCAGAAATCAGACCACCTCGAAAATCAGGCAACTTTGCCCAATCCAAAAGGCGGTGGAAAATCCGACGCTCCACTGTATTTACATCATGTGCTGGTCGTGCAAGTTTGCCTCCAGATACGGAAGATTCGTGCATGCACAGTGGGTGCTTGTCTATGATACTACCATAGGTGTTCTTCAAGAACTTACTGTGAGCGCTCGTTCACACCAATGTTTGTTTTTGTGGAGCGCTTGGGTTGCGATGAAGCCGAGACCCTATGGTCGGTCAAGCTGCCCCTGCCTCTCCCCCACTCCTGCCATTCCATAATACATGTACATGATGTAGGTCTCATCGCTGCCTTGCTGCTTTATGCCATTAAATGGTGTGGGTGTTTTGTAAAAAGAAATGTCTTCTCATGATATTGGTGCATGCATCCAGCACACTATGAAGCCGCGACCCAAGGTCGGCAGAGTGCACTAGATCTCACCACCCTTCTGCTCCACGTTTATTTAACAAGATTGGATCGAGCATATGGAGATGCACTTGGAGAAAAGTAAACTACATCCTCTTGTTGTGAGACGTTTCCCGTGCTTGCCTTCTTTCTGTACCACCTGCAGGTGAACATGTTTCTACCCATTCTGCAGCCATGCGACGGTGCAGTGAAGAAACAGGCTCTAGGGGCAGCAAGTCGCCAAGCTAGTAGCTCAAGTGCTGCTGCTGCTCCTCCCGCGGAGAGAGCGAAATCCAGTGATTCGGCAGCAGCTGTGGACGAAGCAGCACCCGCTCAACGGCAGAAGTTGGTGGCCAGTTGCGGAGGTGGCTTTCGCGGCTATGTGGATGATGAGTCGTTGCAACACGTGGCTGTGGATCACGACGGCCATGTTTTGATGTGGGAGACCGAATGGTCGCGCTCTGCTGCGACTGCGGGCGATACTGTTCCACAGAGAGCCCCGTCGGTCTCGAGTTTAGAGACAGCTTGCTAGCCGAGATGCATGGCACGTTGCATGGATTGCGCACGCACCTGCGCCATTCCTGCATGCCTTGAGCTCATCATTGTGAGGTGGTTGAATGGTCACGCCCTGCAGCGACTGCTAATAAAGCGTGATAGTGTTCCACAGAAAGCGCCGTCGGTCCTGAGCTCAGAGACAGCTTGCTAGCAGATGCATGGCATGTTGCATGGATTGCGCATGCACCTGTGCCGTTCCTGTGGGCCTCTCGAGGTGGGTGATTGGTTGCGAAGCACCAACACTGCTGTTTTCGCCGCTCACGCTTATGCGCCACGACCATGTTGGATGCAGCACAACACAGCTCTGGTAACAGGAGCCTGTGTGAGTACACCACCACTGTACAGGAGCAAGTCAAAGTGAAGCGGCTTGGCGATGCGTGCTGCTCTCATACTCGCCCGAAATTTCGCAACACCATAATCATGCAAGTGTGTGGACAAAATCTGCTGCATCATGAAAACACTGTACAACATTTACTCTGAAAACACTGCTGCCATGCAGTGCGACTAGACTTATAATTCTCGCTCCAATGCGCATGAAACTAACACTTGAGCTCTTTACGTACTGTGGCATTTCCTGCTCACCTCATCCATGCAAATGGTGGGAGCGCTCTCCCATACTGCATGCCATGCAGACATATTTTACTTTGGAGTAGTTGAGAAGGCAACTTTCGGCAACACATGATCACATTCGTGACATACATACATGTACATTGTAGTTAGCAGCACGCATGTGCAAAATCATACATTCCATATTCTTCACAGCATAATTCTTTCTTCAGTTGCTATCATATCCCATTGGAAAAGCAAGATACTGGAAATCACAGGTCGCGTAATTCACACTGACACCTTCGCCTGTGGAAGCAGGAGTTTTTGCCAGTGAATGCACAATTTACTACACAGAAAGTAGCAGAAAAGCTGTGTACATGCAATCAGCATAATAATGCGACACTGTACATGCAAGTATAGGCGAATGCAAAAACGCCCCAGAATCGGGCAATTCAGTACACGAGAGTAGAATTCATGCCATCTGCATTTACGGACTACGGGGATGTGATATTCCAAGACTGGTTTGGGAATGTAAAATTTTGAAACAGGGCAACAGCAACAAGGGTGTCTCCTGCTGGAGCCGAATAACCCATTTCAGATAGTGGCGCAGCCGGACTAGACCAAGCAGTGCCGAATGCACGCACCAAAAACAGACTGCTCCCAACACAAAATCAACAGGTTGTAAGTTTTAAAACTCCATTGCAAAACAGAATAGCAAAGATCAATGTGTATGATGGTAGGACGGAGGATTTGCTCAGCCGGACCGATGAGGCCTGAAGATGAAGAAAAGAGAGGCACAAACACTACGATTAAACCAGATCCAAGAGAAAACGAGAATTCTTTTAGAGACCAAGCTTCCATCAGTAGTTATAAAAAAGTTGTCATCAAGAAACCAAGTCTAGCCTGGATTCAGGTGAACTATGCAATAAAACATCACGTGAAGCATAGGCATTGCAACAGATAATTAGAGCAAAAGATCTTACCTTCATGTATGGGTGCACAAGAACGATCCCGACGTTGAACCCCTCTCAGATGCAGCACCACATCTACAAAGACAGATGAAAAGAATACAAGGGAACGTGTTAGAACTAGAAAGAGACAAAGAATGTAAAACTGCATTCGTATTTAGTCCCGTCAGTCCTATCGATTCGTGGGTCATAAGGGAGGGACGCACATCGTCTCACTCCCCTCGAAATTAGCATGGTAGGATCATCATCCGGGATTACCAAAAACCATTGATGCATGCACGCACGCCCACAAATGTATACACTTGTGCAACATAGTACACAAGTCACTTGCACTCCACAAAAGATACGTGAGAGAATCGAACGCAGAACGTACCAGAGTAGTTCCGTTGTTCAGGTGTGGTCACGCTGAAGGCGATCGCCTCTCAAGGCGAGATGAATAATGTCTGCGAAATCTGGGTATACAGAAAATACAAGAAAAACCTCGGATTAGATGAAAGGACAAGATACTGCAACACCTCGAAACTGGCAAAGCATGGCGGATCAGATAGGGGCGAAAATGTCAACATTCTACAACTTTGTTGCAGTATGACAAATTGAAAGACTATAGACACAATCATCATAAGACGCCATATTGCGTGTGCGTGCAGGAACACGAAGTCACACTTTTATTTACAAGAAGCAACAACTAATTTACTTACAATGCTGTAATCGCGAAGAGGGTTACACTGGGGTGATCATTGTAGACGATCGGCTTCTAGAAGCAGGTCATTCGAGCCAACCCAAGCTCAGCAGCAAGTCCTGGACGTGCACAAGAAAAAAAGAAGGAAAATAATTATTGAAGCCCTACAGGGAAAGGTCGCTTTCTCAGGTAATTATACTATAGTGATCCAAG
Organism: Sycon ciliatum; assembly: GCF_964019385.1. Classification (NCBI taxonomy): domain Eukaryota; kingdom Metazoa; phylum Porifera; class Calcarea; order Leucosolenida; family Sycettidae; genus Sycon; species Sycon ciliatum. The sequence continues at coordinate 26,071,125 of NC_088655.1, read as the reverse complement.
GCATCAGTTCATCAGACCTTGATATGTCAACATGATAAAAGCCAGTCTGACACAAAAGGAAAGTCATCCCATGCCATCGGATTCACATAAAGGCAACATTCTGCAACTAAGGTTGGTTGCAGCAAGACAAAATGAAAAGACTATGATCACAAACAGATAAAGACACCTGAAAGAATAACTTACAGTGCTGTACTTGCGAAGAAGTTCACATGATCATTGGATTCGATTGGCTTCTAGAAGCAAAGTGTAGGCCACTCGAGCCGATCCAAGCCCAGAGAGTCGAAACATTGTTGTCGTTAGAGAGCAAAAGTCCGAGATGGGTCCTGAACGTTCACAAGAAAACAAAAGCAAGAGAAACATATTATTGAAGCTGTGCAGAATAGGCTCACTTTCACAGGTAATCAAAGTACAGTAATCCAAGGCATCAGTTCATCAGACCTTGTATGTCAACATGGTAAAAGCCAGTCAGAGAGATTCCCAAAGGAAAGTCATCCCATGCCATTGGATTCACATAATTTGCAAAAGGCAGCCAGAGGACAAGAATCACAAAAAAAAAACTCACCATGATTAGGAAGGATGGCGCCAGTCACAAGGACAATAAACAGGAAGAGCTTCCATGGCGAGTCGAGACACCAAAGAAGCGAAAGAACGTCCACGGCAAGAAAGACCAACCGCACGAGGAAGGAGAACGAGCCAGGAATGATTCCCAAGTGAAAAGACACGCTTTTGTAGGAGAGAATGCGCCATCTTGAATGAGTTACCAAGGTTCCCAAAGAACGCGATGCCAAGGCGTCGTCTTGGCGGCCGGCATGTGTGCATACCTGCATGTGATTTTTGAAGGACACTTGACTTGTACTTGTACTGTTGTAGATCTACTTTTTTTTTATTTTTAGTGTTTGGATCTGGCATGGCACACATGCACAGCATCATGCACTCACGCATCCACTCTGTAGACCATTGGTAGACATGGTAGAAGACCCAGGGCCGGCCACATGCGCTGCACACTGCACAAGTCAAAACGACGCAAGCTGTCGATTCCCTTGGACCTTGTAAAGTCGCGCTCTCCACACTTGATTTTGTTGTCTTGACCATTCCAGAGGTCGAGGCAGTACAGGGCCTTTCCCTCTTTCCCACCATCGTTTCTAACGTCCGGACGTCCCACGAGAGGGGTTAGCTTGGAATCTCGTTGCAAACATGGTACGTAAGAATGTACCACTTGTCTTATCTGCGGGGTTCAGCAATGCGCTTGAGAACGTCCACTTTCTCTGTCAATAATAATGAAGAGCTTGACTCGACTGTGTTGCCGAACTGAATTCTTGTCGGTCACGCTGTGAAAACACTTTCTACTTTTTAAATTATTGTTGTCCCTTCTTGAAAATTTTGACTACAACTATAGTTTGAGAATTTCGATTTGCTTTTCAAATTATTGTCTTTCCTTGAGAATTTGATGTACAACTAACTACATTGTGAATGTGTGAACTTGTACCCTGGCCTGGGCAATGAGCATTCTGTAATGAAATTTGAATTTGAGAGTCTGGTTGATGCAGACTCAGACCGTCTGTTTCTTTTACACGTGGACTTCCACGCGGCTGCATGTGTGTTGGTCCATGATATAGGATCTGCCTACGTAGCTACCCCGTCCGCTCACATGCGGGTCAACTAAGATAAGGCGAAACTTCAGTATAAAGCTCCCCGGATAAGGACGCGTTCAGGATACTGTACCGATAAAAAGCGACGGAATGTGAAAGTTTCCAAGGTGATTTGATCACGTAGCGTTACTGGCACTTTGCCGGCGGAAACGGTTTACTGCCACGGCTGCTGCGGCGGAAACAGCATTCGAGCAGTAAAACAAGGTCCTCGGGCAGGGAGTAAAGGGAAATACCCTTCTCAGTGCCGCGGTGAGAGCTGCACAAGTAACGGTAGTTCATCAGTAATGTGAATGTCCTTCACGGCTTATCTCCATTCACGGTTTCATGCCGGGGTTCTCGGTGGTCTGAATGCGCCCTATAGCATACAATGGCCCGGGCATGACGTACTATTTTTTAGGACCCTCTGTTGTATACTACTAGTCATGTGACCTCGGATACGCAGACCATGGGCTATGCAGTACAGATTTCTACGGCCCCTGGAGGTGTATGTACGTAATACTGAAGTTTTACTGGAAGTGTAATCGTTTTTCCCGGCGCTTTATCACTCTGATTTCAGAAATTTTAGGTGCTCAATATTTTCGGTATGGGGGCAAAAGGCCAGGTTAGGTGAACAGAAATTTTAGGTGCAGAGAAGCAGTTCCCTATTGGATTATGTCTGCTAGTGTTTTTTCGGTGTATTGAGATGTTAGGTATGAAACAGACGCACCGAAAATAAAAGTACACCGAAAATTTGTAAAATTACAGTATTACCAGATGCAGCTAGGGTTGTTTTATATCTACATTCATACCTCGTTTATCCGGGCAGTCCGGGACCTTGCACTGCCCGTAACTTTGAAATGTCCGTAACTCCGAATCATATACATCTTGATGGGGAAAGTGCACAAGTGTGCACAGAACATGGCATGTGACGTCACTTTTTCCACACAAAGTGACAAAGGAGTAGTAATATTTCCACTGAAACTTGCCCCCAGGGTGCCCGGTAGACCGAAGTGCCCGTAACTTTGGGGTCCGGATAACCGAGGTAATGAGTGTATGTTCTTTTTCTCTCGCCCTGTGTTCCGTTGTCTGTGCGTAGTCTCGGCTGTTGATCCGCGGCGGGACGGTGGTGAACGCCGACCGGAAGTTTGTTGCAGACGTCTACTGTGAAGATGGAATTATCAAGTATGTCGCTGTGTACTGAACTTGTTAGGCTAATTCACAATCAGGATTTGTGAATCCTCTGAAATCTGTCAGCGGCAGATCCAGCGATCTCTTCAGTGGGGTTCCAGTATAGTCAAAACTGAATAGCTGATACAAGTGTACATGGACACGCATATGGTTGCCAGTAGTACCCTTACGAGATTTAGGGGGTTCCGCGGAACCCCTGGAACCCTGCCTGGATCCGCCCCTGTCTGTAAAACCTGCCGAGGCGACCACCTGCTCCAAAGGACTGCTGCAACTATTATCGAGGAATGCTAATTCCACTCAGATGACCTTGAATAAAAAGGCCACCTGGACACCAAGACCACGTTTCGATTGGTGCGGCAAAGCTTTCGAGCGAAAACTCTCATTTCGCTGAAGTCGCTAAAATATCACCGGCGCTAAAATCGGCCGTTTTACGGTCGGCTGGAACTCGTTGCCATCGCCAGACAGACATGAACAATTGATCCAGTACATGGCAAAAGGTCACAATCGCCGAACCACGCCGTGTGTGCTGAAAAAAATTGTGTTGGCTAGCGAACTCAGAAATACAAAAGTAACATGGCCAGGCGGCCTTTGTTCACAAAGTTTAATAGACATCCGCGTGGCATCAATCTCCAAGTTGCAGTTTTCAAGGCAATGATTTCGTCGTGTCAGGATGGCCGAGCGGTCTAAGGCGCCAGACTCAAGGTCTTGTGTACCTTCTGCAGTCAATGCAGATTGGAGCCTTCTGGTCCACGTATGTGGGCGTGGGTTCGAATCCCACTTCTGACATGTTATTTTTTCCATTTTTTATTAGTGAATTCCATTTTTTTATGGCATTGTTGAAAATGCAATTTTTCTGCACCAGGAAGAGGTGCAGACTTGTTTTGTCTTTTCACACACACACGTACGCACGCGTGTGCACACACACACACACACAAACTTGTTTTGTTGAACCGGTGGATTTACTAGCTCTTGGTTCTACTGTGACGTACAGGCAAGTGGCACCGAACATCACCCAGCCGAGCCAATGCGAAGTCGTCGACGCCACCGGCAAACTTGTCATGCCAGGTCAGTGTGCACTGTGCGAATTGATTGACTACCAACAAGTGAAAACTGGGCGCTATTCTAATACTTCCGTTTTTCCATTCTGTTTTCCATCATCGGTGTGGTAACCAACAGTTTGGTGTGCAGGCCGAGAGAGGAAGAAAGAGACAGAGAGAGACAGAGAGAGACAGAGAAAGACAGAGAGAGAGAGAGAGAGAGAGAGAGAGAGAGAGAGAGAGAGAGAGAGAGAGAGAGAGAGAGAGAGAGAGAGAGAGAGAGAGAGAGAGAGAGAGAGAGAGAGAGAGCATTAGCACTTGAAGGCAATACAGTCATTGCGCTCTGTAAGCTAACACCACTTCGATCGGGAGTTCAGTTGTCATCTTGTCGGTCTATCTTTGCGCCCTGTACGCTATGTGCTGTGTGTTCAGGTGGAATCGACACTCACACCCACATGCAGCTGCCGTTCATGGGCACCGTTGCCGTCGACGACTTCTACAGCGGCACCCGGGCTGCCGTGGCCGGAGGCACAACCATGATCAGTAAGCAAGCACACTGTAAACTATAAGCAACTGTTCTCTCAGTCACCGAAGAACTGGGGGTCTTACTTGAGCTAGTGCATCACGCTATGTCGCGGCTTTGCCACTCCGTACAACGCCTCTCAGCTGATGATGTAGTAGCATGCCAGGGCATGCGCTAAGGATTAAAATATGCTCTGACACAATGTCCTGCCAGTTGCAAAAATGGCCGGACATGTCCGGACATGCAACTTTCACATCAAATCACACAATGTTCAGTGTAGAATTAATACCATCGAAATGTTATCACGACGATGCATTTCAGAAGCAGTATGATTTTTGATGGCTGACGTTTTCAGGTTCCTTGAGCCAACGACGAAGGAGTCAGAAAAATTCTTGCTGCTGCGAATTTTTTGAACAAAACGGGAACACATCTTACACTTCAAATTTTCGACAACGCTACGATCTGAGGGACTGCGCTCATAGCTCAGCCAAACAGAAGTAGTTGAAAGCTCCCTATCATACTCGGCGACCCACTTGTCACAAGTGGTCGTCTTGACTCCTCTGGGCTTCTTTCCAAGAGGAGCACCCGCATCAGCGGTGCTTGGCTTTCTCTTGCCAGACGACATCACTAATGACTATGAGACAAAGGATTGAAGTGCCTTTTCTTTTTTGTACTTTGCAAAAAGGTGCGCGGACACTTTGTCCCGATATGTACAAAACATCCGGAAACTGACCGTAAACGGTCGGAAATTGTCCGATGTCCGACCGTTATTTCGCGCCCTGCATGCCCTCTACAGAGATTATCCAGGTGTACAGATCGGGTACTGATTGTCCACACAAAGGCACAGCGGGGGTTTACAGTGTGTTTTCGCAACTCCGAGTTCCTTGCACAGTGCAATCATCAGGCAACTTGCGTGTACTGAGTGTCCATAATAGTTCTCTGGAAGGCGACAATGCAATCACACTTTTTCCTGGTGCGCGCTTGTGGCATTGAAGCCGAGACCTTTGGTCGGTGAAGCCCCTGGTACCTCACCATCACTGCTGCCCAGTGCAGCCCCTACACAGTAGCTGTTTGTTTTTGTCCACGTAATTATTTATTTTAGGAGTTGGGTTTGTGAATAATAGTAAAAAATAAAATAAAATAAAAACTTGAGTAAAGACCAAGCTTCAGGCTCCTCACAAGCAATTTTTTTGAAATTTTTCCGCCAGTACTTTCTATGCGTTCTCCTCGGGTGTTGAATTATAGATGAAAAGGAAATGAGTGAACGCGATGAATTTTACACAGTGCAGATTTCATAGAAACAGTGCGAACAAGGGTGGCCAGGCGAAAAGAAAATGCATTATCACGATGAATTGTAGGCAGTAGAGGCGCAATAGAAACAGAGCAAAGAAGAATAGCTACTAGGCGAAAAGGAAATGAACCAGCACAATGCATCGTGTATCGCAGAAACGTGATAGAAACGGCGCAGAGGAGAGTAGCCGGACACTCTTCTTTGCACTGCTTCTATCACATCTCTGGGGTGTATAAGATCACTGTGCTCGATCATTGTTCTTCTTTGCCTGCATTTCATCAGATGAGGACGCATCGAAAGTACTTGTCAATTGTTGTGAAAATGTTGCTTGAGAGAAGCCTGAAGCTCTTTCCCACTGCAGTGTGCAGTGCATGCAGAATCATGTCGTTTTATCCGGGATTATTTATTTATTTATTTATGTGTACTGTTACTCGTGGGACAAGACTGCTTTGTTTCCGGATTGACGGTGAAGTAGGCCTGCCCGCCCGTTCACAGTTCCCACCACTCCGGTATACACTTTGCCCGTTCACAGTTCCCACCACTCCGGTATACACTTTGCCCGTTCACAGTTCCCACCACTCCGGTATACACTTTGCCCGTTCACAGTTCCCACCACTCCGGTATACACTTTGCCCGTTCACAGTTCCCACCACTCCGGTATACACTTTGCCCGTTCACAGTTCCCACCACTCCGGTATACACTTTGCCCGTTCACAGTTCCCACCACTCCGGTATACACTTTGCCCGTTCACAGTTCCCACCACTCCGGTATACACTTTGCCCGTTCACAGTTCCCACCACTCCGGTATACACTTTGCCCGTTCACAGTTCCCACCACTCCGGTATACACTTTGCCCGTTCACAGTTCCCACCACTCCGGTATACACTTTGCCCGTTCACAGTTCCCACCACTCCGGTATACACTTTGCCCGTTCACAGTTCCCACCACTCCGGTATACACTTTGCCCGTTCACAGTTCCCACCACTCCGGTATACACTTTGCCCGTTCACAGTTCCCACCACTCCGGTATACACTTTGCCCGTTCACAGTTCCCACCACTCCGGTATACACTTTGCCCGTTCACAGTTCCCACCACTCCGGTATACACTTTGCCCGTTCACAGTTCCCACCACTCCGGTATACACTTTGCCCGTTCACAGTTCCCACCACTCCGGTATACACTTTGCCCGTTCACAGTTCCCACCACTCCGGTATACACTTTGCCCGTTCACAGTTCCCACCACTCCGGTATACACTTTGCCCGTTCACAGTTCCCACCACTCCGGTATACACTTTGCCCGTTCACAGTTCCCACCACTCCGGTATACACTTTGCCCGTTCACAGTTCCCACCACTCCGGTATACACTTTGCCCGTTCACAGTTCCCACCACTCCGGTATACACTTTGCCCGTTCACAGTTCCCACCACTCCGGTATACACTTTGCCCGTTCACAGTTCCCACCACTCCGGTATACACTTTGCCCGTTCACAGTTCCCACCACTCCGGTATACACTTTGCCCGTTCACAGTTCCCACCACTCCGGTATACACTTTGCCCGTTCACAGTTCCCACCACTCCGGTATACACTTTGCTACCAACCAAACTGTCTTGTTTCCGCTCTACAGTTCTGCCCTCGTTAGTGGACAACCCCGTGGGTTGGATAACCCCGTGGGTTTCGTCTTATAACCAGTATTATCTACTACTGTATAAGCAGAAATATTCGTCTGGAATTTTATTTCGTCTTTTTCGTCCAAGGAGCTTTTGGACTAAATTAAGTTAAATGCCGGACTAATGTCGATTTGTCCAGCTTTTCAATACACTCTTATGATCCATGGACGAAATTTACAACCGGACAAACTCCCTTTCTTTGGAGTTGGACGAAATTATTGACCGATGAAATTTTCTGCCTGCACGGTATCCGGACGTGAATGTACGCGTTCAGGCGTCAGGGGATTTTTGATCATTGTCTTCTAATGAGATTTGTCTTGTAACCTATGTCGTACTAGCGAGGGTAGACCTGTATCATTTCCTCCGGCTTCAGTTGATCTCAGTCGGTCTCACTGCATGTCTGCTGTGCCATTTCTCTTCTCTCCTTTTTCCCCGTGTGTGTTCTTTCTAGTTGACTTTGTGCTGGGCAGTCGTGGCACATCGCTGCTGGATGCTTACGACCAATGGCGTGGCTGGGCTGATCCCAAGGGTAAGAGACGAGGATGCACTGCCTGTGAAGTGACTTGTAAGATTAGGACTCGCTGTGCAGGACGTTTTGAAATGTGTTGACACATTGGCACGCGCATTGGGTTACCGTATTTCCCCGATTGTAAGGCGCACTCGATTATAAGTCGCACCTCCACTTTGAGGTTTGAACCACATTGTTTCAATACATGCATATAAGTAGGATGTCACTCTCGATTGTAAGTCGCATCCCCTACTTTGCCTTTGAAGTTTAGTGTAAAAATGTGCGACTTATATTCGGGGAAATACGGTATTTGCTGTGCGTAGAGCTGCAGCTGGAGCTGAAGCTTAGTCAACTTAGTAGCTTCTAAGATTAAGATTAGGACTTGCTGTCCAGGACGTGCTGTCAGACATGGTATTCTGACGAGTCGCATGTTTGGCCAGATCACTTAACCTCAACCAGCCGTGTTTTGTTAATGAAGAAGGCACACTGTATGGTGAATGACTGTTAATTGCACCCCCTGTGTGTATTGTACTGGGCTGACTGGGTCATCTTCAGTTCACTGTACCCTTTGTTAGAGGATGTGCTAGGCATAAGTAGATTGATGATGTGCTCTGAAGTTCTGTGTGGTCTTGTGCCCAACTGCCCAATAGCCCGGACAGAAATAGAGGGTGTTGTATAATAACGACTCGTAGACTCGTATTGAATTTGTTCTCTCTCTCTCTCTCTCTCTCTCTCTCTCTCTCTCTCTCTCTCTCTCTCTCTCTCTCTCTCTCTCTCTCTCTCTCTCTCTCTCTCTCTCTTTCTTTCTCTCTCTCTTTCTCTCTCTCTCTCTCTCTCTCTCTCTCTCTCTCTCTCTCTCTCTCTCTCTCTCTCTCTCTCTCTCTCTCTCTCTCTTTCTTTCTCTCTCTCTTTTCTCTCTCTCTCTCTCTCTCTCTCTCTCTCTCTCTCTCTCTCTCTCTCTCTCTCTATCTATCTATCTATCTCTCTCTCTCTCTCTCTCTCTCTCTCTCTCTCTCTCTCTCTCTCTCTCTCTCTCTCTCTCTCTTCCCATGCAGTGGTGTGTGACTACTCATTCCATGTGGGTGTCACGTGGTGGAGTGAACAAGTCGGCAAGGACATGAAGAAACTGGTTGATGAGAAAGGTACGTGGCCGAAGTCCAATGACCTCTTGGCAGCATCGATGCCAGTACTGGACTAGGCTCGGAACGAAATCTTCATTTGAAAGTGTTCCTATTTATGTACATCCGAATGGGAATTGGATATTCGGTCTTTGACCACTTAAGTGGCGGGTCTGATCTACTCGCCTGCCACCGATTTAGGGTTTTTATCTGCGCCTTGATCCTTTTAACGGTTGGCGGCGTTTCTGCAGATTCGGAAAACTCGGTCTAGCCAAGTCTCGCGCGAACTGTGAAAAAAACTGTACATCCAGATTTTATCTGTGTAGGGGATGTGAGCCCACGCCGTCCGGAGAGCGTTCTCACATATGACTGGCTGTTGCAGTAGCATCCGACAAATGGCTGATGCTTGTGGAAAATGTGCTGCGCTTGGGTAGTTGTTCTTACTGCGATACGTTCTAACAATATTGAGATGCCTTTTGTTGGCTCTTCTGCCTGGATTTCATTGACAGATGCGTTAAGCCCATGGATCCTTTCATGAGTGACATGCGAACTGTAACTATTATTATTATTATTACATGCGACGTTGTGTGGTACTACCGACCATGGTTGCCAGAGTGGTGGGGCATGATCGCCTTTTTTCTCTTATCTGTGTGTTGATTGTGTTGGTCGCTGTGTCTTGTGTTATGCTGCTGGCAGGTGTGAACTCATTCAAGATGTTCCTTGCTTACAAGAATGTCTTTCAGCTGGATGATTCGGAGGTAGGGTGTATATGCCATGAAAACGTCTTGTTTGATTGGATTCCATGCACTCTTCGGAATCCATTTGTCCCCCCCCCCCCAAAAAAAACCTTCACACGCACGCATGCACACACGCACACACACACACACACGCACACACACACACACACACGCGCACACACACACGCACACGCGCACACACACACACGTGCGCACATACATGGACTGGGTATTTCTGGTAGAACGTTAACCCAAATCATGTGTTCTTGCTTGTGTACATGTGTGTGTGTGTGTGTGTGTGTGTGTGCGTGCGTTTGCATGCATGTGTGTGCATGCACGCATGCGTGTGTGTGCGTGTGTGTGCATGCATGTGCATGCATGTGCGTGTGTGTGTGTGTGTGTGTGTGTGTGTGTGTGTGTGTGTATCTGCCCACGTATATAATTTTCTGTTGTGTTATCACCCGCTTTACCAGCTGCTAGCTTCATTCAAGGTCTGCGGTGAGATCGGTGCTTTGGCGCAGGTGCATGCCGAGAACGGCGATGTCATTGATGATGTAAGTGGCCTGTCAAACACCACGAGGGGAGAAACCGTCTTTCCCTCTCTGGTGTGCGCATGCATTCATAGTTTGAGAGTCCAAAGGTACTGGTGTGCGTGCGAGCAATATGGTACAGTGTCTAAAACGAATGATCCGTTGACCCCCGAGCGCTGCAGAGGGTGCTCAATGTCAGAGACAGAGCTTAGTACATTCATCAGTTGTCTGATGATTGCCTAGCGACATGAAATTCAGAGTTACAATCAACCTGAACGTCCTCCGCTGAGTCTGCTATGGTACAGCGTCTAGTAAGTACCAGCAGAAAAGGCAATGTCAGTCGTAAATATACACTGTACCCTATTGTCTTGTAAAAGCCTGTCTCGTATAGAAGCCATATTATTCCAGGGTGCGACAGAGCTCTCGGCCATTGAAGAAAATGTCAACGTCTACCTTCACTGATGAGCTATGTATTAGCGAAACAGCTGAGCTGTCTGAAGGAATTATCAATATCGTCTACGGAAGTGTCCTCGCAGTGGTGACGGTGCAGGAGGGTCTAGTCGGCTAAAGAGCGCAGTGTAATGGTGGAGGTGACTCAACATTTTCGTATAGAAGCCTGTTTTGAATAGAAGCCTGATTTTCAAGATACACTGTCGGCACACAAGCCTGGTTTTAGTGTTGACGCACATAGAAATACCTGGTTTGAATAGAAATACCTGGTTTGAATAGAAGCCTAGCCCTGACATCGGCTTCTACAGGAATACGCCCGACTTTAGTATGCGACATTACGGTATAGGGACACAGGGCTGTGCAGTCGCGGAGTCTATCATACTACACAGGGCACCACCTGCTCATGAGGAGCACATTCAATGATTGGCTTTAATAGACAGGATTCACTGTGTCCGGTGCCCGTCTTACACGTGTTGTGTTGTTTGCGGTCTGAGTAGCTGCTCTGCATTTCTACTTTGCTCTCAGCTGGTTGTGGCTGTGCTGCATCTATGCACTGTAGTAATGTACAGTTGTTGAGGTTCTGCCGCATGACTGTAACGACTGATATCAAGAGCACAAAAAAACAAGTGTGCAACTTTGCATATGGGTTCTTCAGTACAAAGGAGTTCATCCTTTGCGACATTCCTTGATGAGTCATGGAAGTCATGATCTGGACTTCTACTGTACGATTGCATCAATATGGTAAAAGACGTAAACGACAGGTTACACTTTCTCGAACAATGCCCCAGTTGTGCCGTCTGGCTGTGTACTCTTGATAATGTGGCTTGAAATGTCTAACGTCTTGCCATCTCTCTCTCTCTCTCTCTCTCTCTCTCTCTCTCTCTCTCTCTCTCTCTCTCTCGCTGTTACAGCAATCTAAGCGTATGATTGAGCTGGGAATCACTGGTCCGGAGGGCCATGCCATGTGTCGTCCAGAGGAGGTGAGTGCAAGTGAATTTGTGTGAATGTGCGTGTTGAGCGTGCATCTACGTCTGGCATGTGTATGTGTGTGTATGGTACATGGTGTGTGTGTGTGTGTGTGTGTGTGTGTGTGTGTGTGTGTGTGTGTGTGTGTGCGTGTGTGTGGGGGATGTTCAAGTTTTGGTTCTTTCTATGTTTTTTTTAGAATAGCTGTGGGGATTCTGTGTTGCATACTTCCACTGCACGTGAAGCTATTTTAGGAAAGGCTGTGCCTGTGTGTGTGTGTGGGGGGGGGGGGGGGTCAATGGTGTGTGTGTGTGTGCGTGCGTGCGTTCATGTATACAAGGAGTGTGAGTGTGTGTGTGTGTCCTTGTGTCTGTGTGTGTACACGTTCGCACGTGTGCACGCCAATTCCTTGACATTGATTCTGTGCCTGTGCGTGTTGGTGTAGGTTGAAGGAGAAGCCACTACTCGTGCTACCGTCCTCGCTCATCAGGTAAGCATGGTGATTCAACATGATCTGTTTCCTTGAGAATTGGATAAACCCGACGATTTTGTTGCTGTCTGCCATTTGCAAACACGGCACTGTGCGCCAGTGAGCAGTCACGGTTGTGTAACTCCAGGAGATTCCCAAGACCTGCCACCACACATTACATGCCTTTTGACTTGCCACTCATCACTCATCACTTGTAACACTGAGTGCATCTTTTTGGAAACTATTCTTTTATCACGTAGCTCAACATCATCAAATCATTATCCACTTGGTTTAATCTATCCGACACGAGCGAACCTGTGAGTGGACCTAGTGGATCCACCGACTTGAACCCGGCAGTGCTTTTATAATACTCATCACTCAACGTTCAGATCAGCCGGTTTTCATAGGCTCCAGCATCCTGGAAAGCCTCGCACTACACGTGTTGCGGCTTGCCATTGCTCGCTCACCGTCCGTACGAGCCACTTTTCGCAGTCTTCAGCATCGTGGAAAGCATGCCACGGGCAGAACAATCCGAACTCGAACTGGTCATCACAGCACCTCGGATGGTTTGCATACCTGGATGCATAAGGCATTCTACCTCTGCTCGGATGGTGCTCGATACCCGGTGAGCAGCGCTTCCCTCGCTATGCCTTCTGTGGAACCTCTACTACAGTCGGACCTCGCTTATCCGGTCCTCTTTTATCCGGATCCCTCACCATCCGGAAGAAAATCGTTGGTTACCGATTTACAGCTTATGCCATGCATACATACAGTATGTGTGTTCGATTATCCAATTCCCTCGCCTATCCGGATATTTTTTGCGGAAAACGGATGTGTGCAGTTGTGGTTGTAGAGTTCGTCATCGCCGCTGTTCTGTGTGCTGTGTGCTGTGTGCTGCTGCAACCCGCCCACCCGCAGGTCAACTGTCCACTGTATGTTGTGCATGTGATGAGCAAGAGTGCTGCGGACGCCGTGCTCGACGCCAGGAAAAAGGGTACGTACTCGTACAGGCATGTGTGAATAATTGAAATGTGTAGGCAGACTAGTGTATACGGGCAAGCTTTCTTCTTTTCAGTGGGGTTGCTGCTGGTGATGGTGCTGCTGCTGGTGGTGTGATGGTGGTGGTGGTGCTGCTGCTGCTGCTGATTCTGGTTCTGTTGCTTATAGTGCTGCGGGCAGTGCTGGTGACTGAGGGTCTGCAGGATAGGAAAAGAAAATCTACGTATAGAGTTGCCTATCGAGCACAGAGTCCAACGCTGGAAGAGGACGGACTAATTTTCGTGGATATTGCTGCCAGTCTTGCTGCCGTAGCTGTTGCCACAGCCACTACTACTGCTGCTGCTGTTGCCACCGAGGCGGCTCCTGCTATTCCAGCTGATCTTGTTTCACGTCAATGCAGACTGGAGACGACTTCATGTACTTGAAGGATCTGTGTGTGTGTGTGTGTGTGTATGTGTTTGGTTGTGTGTGCACACGTGTGTGTATATATGCGCGCGCGCGCGTGTGTGTGTGTGTGTGCGTGTGTGTGTGTATATGTGTGTGCGTGCGTACGTGCGTTGCTTGATCACAGGGCGTATTGTGTTTGGTGAGCCGATCGCAGCCAGCCTGGGCACTGACGGCACACACTACTGCCACCATGACTGGAGCCATGCAGCTGGTAAGCCACTCCTCGTGTGGACTACTACTACTGCATGACGACACCACTCATCACGACCAGACTGATAGCGCAGTGCACAAGCCTGCATGGTGGTGACTTGATGTGTTAGTATCGTGTACCTGTGCATATGTGCAGCAACACGAAGTCGTGCTGTAGATGACGTTTGTGAGAGAATCCACTTGTTTTTACAGGCCACCTGTTTTTAGAGTCTACCTGCCTTCAGAGGTCACGCACACACATGCTTAACACTGACGGTGTTGCCAATAGTGTCAATGGTGTCAATTCTCCTATGCAGCTCACGTCATGGGACCACCGCTGCGACCCGACAAGGGCACACCGGAGTACTTGATGAAGCTGCTGGCCAGGTCAGTGCGTATCCTTCTTATCGTCCTGGCCTTTGTTTTAGAGGTTATGCGAATGATTTCGTCGACTTATTGAAATGGACACAAGTGTACGAGCGTGATTCAGCAGTTTTTTATGCTCAACACG